>NC_134462.1:127352125-127386090 GCF_047948215.1 Lycorma delicatula
AAAAAAATTTGTAAAAACAAAGTTTGGTGGTTTAAACAATTTAAAAAAACAAAAAAAACTGGAAATTACACAGTTCTAAAATAAAACTGAATAAAAAAAATTACTTAAACAATAATCTTTCTTTATTAACGACAGAAATATAATTATATAAAAATAATAAAATATGACAGGCAATAAAATAATTTATAGCTGATCAACAACGCGCAATAATGTATTATTTTAATTTAATTTTTAAAACGTTAATGAACGTTTTAAAAATTACAGTACGACCTCATTTCACCGGAGTAGCTGAGATCCGATCGAAATCGTTCACTATCCGTAACTCGTAAACGAAGAAATTTAAGAGATATGTTTATATGAACTTCTTCCGTTATTTTCACGAGTAGAATAGGTTACGAAAGTCCCAGGAGAACTTCGTGATACACTCGGTATAATTAATATATACCTCGCCATACAACTTACCGATAAAAGATAAAAGCAATAGCCGCTTAGTTTCCGCATTTTCAGCGTCATTTATCCCTCTATACTTTAAATTTTCATCGACTCTTCTCTTGGTTTTTTCATGTCTCGTTTTACCCATCAAAGTTATACAAAGCCTTTCGTCTTTCAAATATCATACAAACACACGCGCCCGTGCGCGCGTATATATATACATATATATAGTCTACTGGGAATTATTCAGCAGGAATGGCGGTTATACTTATTACTTTTCAATATCTTTTATCAAAAATGTATCTATTTCCATATCTTCTTCAATCTTACTTTTAATATAGTCCTCTTATCCATTTCAACATCCGCTGAACCATAATGTACAAAATTAAACTATGTAAGCTCAAAATAGAAAATCCTTAATTGCCTTATAAACACTCTGAAGACACATAATATTGGTTAAACTTCTTTACTATTCTAACTATCCTGTCACCCAGTAATCTTCTTTATCGATTAATGAATTGTTTTAGTGTATTATTAAATAGCTTATTAGTTTTAAATAAAAGAGAATATTCAGACATGACATAGAATATTCAATATTCTATGTGTTTAGTTCATAATTTAACTAATACAATTTTTTACTCTGTTCTAATAAAATCGTAAGAAAAGCTGTAGGACGTAGGTTCTTTCATCATTATTATAACCTTTTTCATTATTTTTGCCAGTAGAACTTGTCCGAAAAGTTTATAGGTTTGTTCGTGGGACAACGATCAGATAGTAAACATATTTTATTAAAAATTAATAAAAAAATGTATACAAATCTATCCATGCAATTAATTAAACGCTAATGCATTGTACAGAATTTCGGTTCTCTAAATGAATGTAGAGGATTTAAAGGTTAAGAAATATTCATTTTCACAAACACGTATTTGAAAAGAATGATGAAAGAACCTACGTCCTACAGCTTTTCTTACGATTTTATTAGAACAGAGTAAAAAATTGTATTAGTTAAATTATGAACTAAACACATAGAATATTGAATATTCTATGTCATGTCTGAATATTCTCTTTTATTTAAAACTAATAAGCTATTTAATAATACACTAAAACAATTCATTAATCGATAAAGAAGATTACTGGGTGACAGGATAGTTAGAATAGTAAAGAAGTTTAACCAATATTATGTGTCTTCAGAGTGTTTATAAGGCAATTAAGGATTTTCTATTTTGAGCTTACATAGTTTAATTTTGTACATTATGGTTCAGCGGATGTTGAAAAGGTTCATATAAACATAGGTTTGAAAACGCTTGTTTTCGAGTTGCGAATAGCAAAAAATTTCGCCCGGATTTCAGCTCTTCTAATAAAACGAAGTCCTATTAATTTTTGGGATCCAAATTAAAGAGTAATATTGGTGGTCTCTTATGTAATTTGAGCTGGGAAATAGGATAAAATAGCTCCCAGAACTGTAATTCCAATAGTTTTTACGATACCCGACGTAAAACATGAAATTCGGTATTGGTTCATAGTGCAACAATTTTAAATATTTAGTAACAAAACTTGTAAAGAATTTACAAGTTTTTTACGATCGGTTTTTATTGAAGCTAAACAGACGATAAATAGATTGTTAGAATGTGTTTAAAGGTTTGAGCCCGGTAACATAAAGTAATCGGGTACTCTTGGGTCCTTCTAAATTCCAGATATTTTATACTCTTTAACGTTAAGCTGTCCTGAAATAATCTAAAACCTATCAAACAAATAATTATGTAAAAAATTCAGAAAAAATAGTTTTTTTCTACTTAGATTTTTTGGTATTCTAGAATTTTTTTCAAGTTTATGATGTATGTATTAGTACGGTCAGTTTCATTTTCTGAATCATCTTGCTTACTTTTTTCTGAAGTAAAAATTGATATAGTTAATGGTTACAAAATATATTTTACAATGTTCTAAGGATTGCTTTTAAAGGAGATTTCTTTTAGAAGAATTTTTCAGATAGATTTCCAAAATAGTTATTTTGGAAATAACTATTTTCACTTTATTTTACTTTATTATCACTTTATTTTTGCTTTATTGGCATCATAGCTCAAGAACTTTGCTGCCAGTATGTAAGTATGGTAAAATGTCGAACGATGAAGTATAAGTAGTTTGTTATCTTTCAAAGTTTCATGACCGAGGGACCCCCCCCCAAAAAAAAAAAACGGGAGTAATGTACGTGTGTCGGCGTGTTTGAAGCTTAGTAACTTTTGATTAAATTAACGGATAAATGATTAAATTAACTCTCTTTCTAAAAAATTGAAAAAAGCTGTCTTTTTGTTTAATGTTTATTTTTTAACGAATTTCTTTTTGTCTCCCTAAACAAATTAGTAGTGCAATTTACCCAAAAAAAACTTTGGGGGGTGAGAGTATCGAAAAGTTTAAAAAATCAATTTTTACTTTCTTGTAAGAGTGAAGGAAGTATTGCGATCGCAAAAAATTTCGGTTTTCAGATTTCAACGGAATTATCCATTTTGACCATTCGTAAATCCATATTGATTAGTTTCGGTGTGACGTCTGTACATACGTACGTACGAATGTATCTGTCTTGAATAATTCAAAAACGATTAGTCGTAGAATGTTAAAATTTGTTGTAATATATAGTTTTGCACCTCCCCTTCTGGTTGCAATCGAATGAACCAAAAGTGTCCAAAAAAGCCCAAAATAAAAAAAAAACTGTGGTATTTTTATTAACTGCAGAAATAAGCTCTCGTTGAGAGTTTTTCAACGATATATGATAAGTGGTACTTATATTGATCGGTTCCGGAGTTATTGCCAAATGAAATTTTAATTAATAAAATATTTGGATCTTGTAAGAGAAAAGCAAATGTATTCGAATCAGACTTCATTTCCTTTTCTTTTTTTTAATTTAAATATATTAATTTATTGATAATTATTGATCCGTGATTGTATGGAGAGTTTTACAAGAAATAATAATTCAATAATAAAATAAAAAATAAAAATTAAAAAAAATCGACGTTATTAGTGAAATAAAATTTTATATTACTGTAAAAATGTGTATATGCAAATTTAATAGACATTATTACATATGATTTAGAATCGTATTATTTTTGGATTTTCTACTGTAACTTAAAAAATCGACCCTCACAAGAATAACCTATACATGCCCGATCTTTAATAAATTGCAAAAAATTCTTATCTTTTCGTTCATTACTCCTTTGATATTGTCGGGCAATATTTCTCCCTAAGTCGGAGTTGATCATCATTACGTTTATTTGCTTCTTTTTTACCATCATTTAATCGCTGTTTGGTATGATATAATCCTTTTGATCTTAATTTGTATATACTTTCTCTAGTTTTTAAATTTTTTCTCTCTTTTTATGTTCATCATCTTCATTTAATATTTTTATTCTTTCCTTGATCTTAATGTTTTCTTCCCCTTTATATTTATCATCTTTTAATGTTTTTATTCTTTCTATGTTTGGAATATCTTCTGCCTGGTTATTTTTTTTTCTGTTTGCTACATTTTCTTCCTTTTTATATTTATCATCTCTTAATGTTTCTTTGATTTTAACATTTTCTTCCTCTTTATATTCATCTTCTTGTCCTTTATTTTTTTTGAGATATATTTCTTCATGTTATCTTTCCTGTATGATTGTTTCTTTTTCATTTTTGTTTATTCATCAAATAATTCTATAATAAAAACTGTATATTTTACACCGTAAGTTCGAAATTAACATTTCTAACCGGTATCCAGGAGTTAGTTATCCACTAAACGGAATAGTTTAATTATTATTAACTTTTATTTAAACGACACACCAGAAATCTGAAACTTTTGTTAATCAGCACCTCACGAAGATAGTTACTGATCTAGTTATTCGAGTAATAAAGGGACTCTATCCTAATATTTCATGTAAGATTGTTGAATTAATAATTGTATAAATATTTGATGTTAATAAAAGTTAATATTTCAGCATGTCACTGTATTAAAGAAGTGGAGGATCTTATCCCACTTTCGAATGAAATAAGTTTAAATGAAGTGCAGCAAAAAATGTGTATATGCAATTTAATAGGGGTACAAGGAAGTCCCTATGTCACTATGTATTGTCCAAATATGATTTTTGATTTAGAAAAACAAGATTTTTTTCTTAATAAAATTACATCTTATTATTACTACTATTAAAAGTCTATTATATTAACATTTTAATAATTTAATAATATTAAATGTTTAAATAAACCAAGAAAAAAAAATCTTGTTTTTCTAAATCAATTCCCACCCCCAAAAATAAATCATAGGTAACTTTTTGTTTTAAATCTTAGGTTTTACATTTTTCAGTGGAATTATTTTATGTTCTTACATGTAATAATAAACGTAGAAAAAAACAGTTTTCTTGAAAGGTGATTTTAGAGCTAAGAAAGCAGAAAAAATAAAGTTTTAAAAATATAGTTTTTTTTTGGAATTTTTAATTTTTTTTAGTTGTTTGAAGGTATGATATTTTACAACAAAAGTTCTTCATAAACTAGGTTCTTCATAATAAATCTTAGGTAACTTCTTTCATATATCATTTTTTCCACATGCAATAAAAAAGCCAGAAAAGTATTACAACTTTGTTGTCAGCTATTTTAAACCTTTTACTGTAGCTTCATTATAACTACAACTGACGAAGTTTTATTTTATTGTGAACAACAGAAACGAAAAAAAATAAATAAAGGAGTTTTTGCTGAATACAAGGTTCAACAATATAACGCAAAAAAATATCGGTAACTCTAACTGAAATATTTATTTTAGTTTTACTACAAAAATTGTTTTTTGATCAAGAATTTTGAATCTATAAACAGAATAATAAATCGTTTTGAAATAATTGTAACAAAACTTAACAAGAGGTTTTAAAAAGTGTTAATTTATATGTATTTTACGAATAAGACAAATGAAAATTAAGATTTTTAATGAGAATGAAGACCTTTAAAAATTTGTTTACGTAAAACCCGTATATAATAATACTCAAAAAATTAATGACGAAGATAATTCAAAGAAGGAAATTGTTCTTAATTTTTCATGAATTCGAAGAATTTTTTATAGAGAAGTTTGAAATAACATTTTACTTATATGAAAAATAGGTGTTCAAAAATAAATGAATATTGATATACTATGTTGAGATTAACACTTTTCTTCGATGGTGAACTACACTCTTTTAAAAGTTATAACTTTTAAAAGTTATAGATTTTATTTTATAATTTTTCTAAAGTTTATTATATTATTCCCTTTTGGATTATTAAAAAAATATTAATTTCAGTCATGTAATAAAACTGAGAATTGTGGCTAAAATCTAATTACGTTTTATCTGTGTTGAAGATGTTATAATGCTTTTTAGTAGCGGTATATTTCCATATTTCATTGTATTACGTAATTTATAGTATACGCTTTTATAAAGAAAGTGATTTTATGTTATTTCTGTCTCGATATAATAATATGAGAATTTATTTAAATTTATAATGCTATACACATTATTCTATAATTATTTTCCAAGGCTTCTGTAAACACTCTTACCATTACGCAGATATATTGACGTAAACAGATTTATTTTAACCCCAGTTAAAAACCATTATAATTTTATCCACTTTTTCTTTATTACTTGTGCAATTTTTTTTATACTCAAACGCTTGTTTTGCTCTCTTAACGATTTAATTTTATTGTTCTCAAAATCTTTGCTATGTCACCATTTATCGTTTTTGTTCTTAATAGTTAATTAACGAATTGTTTTTTATATTTTTATTCCCTATATTTTTTATTATACTTGACTGTACTTAGCTTAAATTTATACTGTCTTGGAATGTATCCGCGGATGCCTCCCTTTCATGTCATTATTGCACCGTACAATTTATTTATAGTTTGTAAATAAAGCATTACACAGAAAAATATTATGTTCGTTTTTTAAACCAACTTGTATAGTTTTTTTGGATTTCGTGACTTTGGAGCGCACAGTACTGGCATTGTTTGCTACGGCACGGGTTAGTGGAGAATCAGTAATTTCAACATTAGTTTCGCTTTCAGATATAACACAGATTAACGAACGTTGAAGTATCGGCGAAAAAGCTTCCTGAGATTCTTTTCCGAGGGTACCGAGTGAACTCGATTTCTATTAGATAAGAAACCAGTACCGCTAGGAATCTTGCCCTTTCACCCTATTTAGGTTAGACTTTGTCTAACCTAAATAATAAATTTACCATTTCTCATATTTTCTCCATTTTTTCCTGCAAAGCAATCTTTTAATTTTCTTAACGTTTACTTAAATGATATTTTCATTTTCGACTTTTTTTTAAGTATAATACTCTAGTTTCATTTAAATATTTTTACCAGAGTAAATGAAATATGAAGATAAAATATTGTGATTATGCAGTGCTTTTTGTAAGACCACCCACTCGCTGTAGAGTTCTAACGGTTATATGTGGGACCTATATTTTAAAATGCGCAAAAGATGTTAAATTTAATGAAGTAGAGGGAAAGTAAAGGGAGGTGGAAATGTATAAAAAAGAAAGGAGGAGAAGTTCAAGATGAATATGGCGTGGGAAATGGAACGAGGAGAGATGGAACAGGGGCGGAAAATAAATTGAGGGAGATAGAAAGATCGTATAATAAACAACGAATGTATTAGTAAGCAACACTTGATATTCTGTTCAGGTGTTGCGTCTAAAACCGTACTTAAAAGTCACATTAATTAACAATCGACAAATTTTAACATAAGCGTAGTCTTTCAAATTATGAAAAATAAAAGATGTAGTAATCGGATATACTTGGTTGTCCCTCATATGGGGTAATAAATTTTTCTTCTGGAAAAAATACATCTCATCAGATCAGTTCAAGTTACAACTTTAAATAATTTCTATTTGTATTTTCATTTCTAATATTTATAACAAATCTCAAAATCTAAAATAAATTTGAATCCTGGTTAGGCATGGAATTTTTCATACGCTAAAAATTTTCATTCTCGTAGGGTAAAATGACCAAAGCCATGCCCGTCATCTCAAAAAAAAATTCCTTATCAAGATAATTGTGTAATTCCTTCTCTAACTATAAAAGGTTTGGTAAACAAATTTTTAAGTACATTTATTATTATAGTAAACAAAACCAAAGAAAGAATTAAAAAGACGTAGTATAAACAAAATTTTTCAGAGCTTTTACTTAACCTTACAAATTGATTAATGTTATAAAACCGTTATAAAAATAAATGTTTTTGTTTGCTATGAATATTAGATAGCAATAACTTGCTCAACAAAAAAAAAAAAATGCTGAGTCGTATCATCTTAATTATGAAGACTTAAATCCTTATATATTTCGGTGTTTGATACAAGTATGCCTATAGTAATTTTAACTAATAACTTATCGAGAAAGCATTGTGTTGTAAATGGCGGCAATCAAATTATCTTTAAAATGTGTTAATAAAAAAAAGTAATTATGGACATTTTAAGTATCGAAGAATATGAACATTTAGAATTTTTTTTTAATAATTTTTATTTATAGTCGAATCAACAATTAAAGTCATTAGCAACTTATCAGTGTAAGGTAACTGTATCGGTAAATTTTTAGTCTTGAACATTCAGGTCGACCACTCCTGAGACGTGTGGTTAATTTAATTGAAACCCATCCACCAAAGAACACCGGTATCCACAATCCGGTATTCATTTACGATAGATTTATAATCATTTTTGCTCATGTGACCATTTTATTGACAATTTATAAAAAAATAAATATTTTTTCAGTAGTTTTAATAAATACAAGACATAAATTAACCGGCTGTTTGAATGAATGCATGCTATCTGCAAAGTTTGATTCCCGGGAAAATCAAAACTTCTTTTATTTATCATTTCATTAATTTTATAATCCTCGTTTAAATAAATAAACGTGTTATCAATCTAGCATCCACTTTTCTTCTTTTTTTTTGGTTTCCATAGAATGAGGAAAAAACTCTGCCAATCGCCGTCAGGCCTACACTAACGGCAGTGCGGGGCTCTCACCCCCTAAAAAACCTTCCTTTTATGACACAGGGCCGGATCTAAGCCATGTGTTATGTACACCCAGGCACTTTACTCTCCGAATCTGGATGACCAGAAGGCATCCCCAGGGGGCGATCGACGAGCGAAGATTCGACGAGCTCCCGCCGCCGACCCCCAGAAGCTGCCCCCCCCCTTGATCAGCCGTCATCGACATCTATGTCTCTGTCGATCCGTATCTGCTCAACCTGTCGTCGCCTCTCCTCATTGGCCTTCTCTCCTGTCACTGATGTGATCGTAGTGGGGTTACATTCCCATTTGTCGCTACTGCTGAGCATCACCTCGATTATATTGTTGGCCTCCTCCACACTCTGATCCTCGAGCACTACTTTTAAGTCGCGCCATCTAGGGCAAAAGAACACCACATGTTCTGCTGTATCCAGTCCGCTGAAATCATGACAGCGACTTGTATGGCACCTGCCCATTCTGTACAGATAGTCCCGGAAACATCCATGTCCTGACAGGAACTGGAATCCATCCACTTATAAGGAATTTAACTCTCGTAAATTTATTTTGAATATTTGAGTAAAAAATTTTGTTGTTAAATATAATTTGAGTTTTCTTTATAGAAGATTATAAATTAATTTGTTTTAAACTATTTTTACTAAATTGATAATTTTGACAAATTTATAGTCATACTATCAATACAATATAATAATGACGAGAATGATTAATACTGGATACGTAGGTATTAACATTTAATTAAATTTTTAAATCTTGTTTGTCATTAATTATAATAAATTTTATATCAAATATTTTTTTAATAAATGAAACTAATCCTACTAATCCCTAATCCTACTCTGATAAAAATAAAATTATTATTAATTTCGTGCTTTTAAACATTTTAATATTATAGACAAATAAGATAAATGACGAGAAATGTTTTTTTTATCACGGCATGGGCGAAGTACCAAATTGAAGTTTAAAAGGTAATCTAAATTTTAAACCTATAATTTTGATTAAAAAAGTAATTTATGTTTGTAAATATCTATAATTTATTCTTAATTTTTTTATTTTGGAGAAACCTCGTTGCAAATAGACAGCCTGATAAAATAAAATTAAACGTCGAAATCAAATTTATGTAGCCTATGTAAAACCTAACATTATAAAAAATAAATTAATTAAATTTTTGTTTTAATGTTTAATAAGGATTTAGTTTATACTACGCCGAAATTTAAAAAAAAAAATACTTGAACACCATTTGTCGTTTTTTCTAATATGTGTATAAAAAAATATATTTTTAAATTATAGATTTTCTCAGTGTACCGTTAGTTATGGTTTATATTTTTAAATTTAGAAATTTGTGAATGTTTGTATATTACTGTCTCACGTAATCCCTTTCTATCCTCATAATTTTTTATAAACCCACCTTATTATCCCTCGTAGGGCTATAAAGCTTAAAGTTCCTTAGCTCATTCTATTTTACTCTGATTGACTATATAAAGTAGATGTTTAGTCTTTGATGCGTGTCTCGTGTGCTTTAGTACTTCATTCCGGTAAGAAGTAACTTACATGCTATTCCCTTGGGGAAGCTTTTTGTGTTTTAGTCAAACGTATTGTGCTGAACGTAAAACAAGAATATTATTACATCAACCTAGATAAGTTATATATATATATATATATATATATATATATATATATATATATATATATATATGTATCTCAAAACATGTGCGCGCGATTGTTTAATAAACAGTGATGTGATATTAGCTTTTGAAATAAATGAACGTATGTAGGTAATTTTCATTTAAGTTTTATTTTTTCTTCATTAAAGAAAGTTTTCAAAGTCTATAGCAGTGATTCCCAAACTGTGCGCCGTGGCGCTCCGGGGAATCGCGTCCTCTTCAAAGGGGCGCCGCGATATATTGTAAAAGCTTCATAATTAATTGAACGAAGACATTTATAATTAATTATTAATTTAATGTTAATAACGTAAAAAAAAAAATAATGAAGATATACTAGTTAATTTATTTCTTACGAGTAGTTATATTTTTGCTTAGGGTAGGACGTCATGCAAAAATTTTAATTGAAAAAGGGCGCCGCGACTCGGAAAAGTTTGAGAACCACTGCTCTATGCAATTCGATCGTTCTTTCTTATTTCAATTTAACCAAATTAAAACTGTTTTATTTCACAGTAAAACTGCATATATTAAAAACCTATTTACACCTTTACCCTATTGCAACATAAATTTTAGCAATTATAGAAATTAAAAAAAAAAATTGTAATAAAAAATAAGTTTTATTACGAAATTAATTTTATGAATTCCAATTTTTTATAAAATGATTGAAAAATATAATTAATTTTGATAAAACTATGTAATTTATAAGTTATCAGTAGAATTCCATCATGTAATTAACAATAGTTAAAAGTTAATTTTATCCAAAGTTGATAAACTAAGTTTCTTTGTTGTAATATAATTCCATTAACGGTTTTACACACATATACACAGAGAAGCCTTAACGGTTCCGAAGACGTGTAAAGTATATCTAACTATGTAATATTGACTATTAATTACGTTATATTATTAGTTAAGATGATAAAGAGTAATTTTGAAGACAATATGTGAGTACGCTTAACGTTTAAAAAACAATCTGATTGAATTTTTATTTTTTGTTTAAACCGTTTTTGATGTCATTTATTAATAATTAAATATACGTAGCTTTTGCCATTATGATCGATATGAACAATATTTTTGCTCTTGGATAAATTTTTTCCCGATTACTTTAAATTCATATTTATGACACTTTTGAGTTCTATAATGGCATATTACAATCGATTTCTTGATGACGGTATCAATAGATTCAAAGGAATCACAATTTTCAGTGATTTGAAATAAATATTTTATTAAAATTATGTTTTACAAATCATCTACATCCACGTTACAAGTAATTGTAACAAAAATGTAAAAACCTGTATCTGACAATTTGTTGAAAACAAAATGGTAGACTGTAAACAATAATCGTGTCATACTACAGTGGTATACATAAATAATTATCATTCTGTATTCCAGACGTTATCTTGATCAAGTCCAAACAAATTCTTAATCTTTTCCAATTACAACTGCGTAATTACTAAACTCTGTTTTTTTTTACAATAAGTTTTAACAATGGAATGGTTCCGAAACGCGTCCACAAATGTACATGGTGTACCGAGGTGTGTTTGAAGCATGACCTCATTCGCGGCGCCCGTTTGGGCGCGTAAGTTGGATATGAGTAGAGCTGTTCTTCAAAATTTAATATGTGCTTATCGCAGAGCCGTAATTGTATGCAATGGTGTTTTTAAAACAACCTCTTACGAGGTTATCATCGTATTGGGAAAGGCTCTCCTAATCGTTTTAGCGGTGAAAGTTCGGGCAGTCATGTGGAGATTGCGAAGAGGCCGGGAGGCCTAGGTATCTAGGATGCGGTTTCGAGCCGGGCCAGTACCGTAGCGGAACGTTGATCACAATGCACCGGATTTAAATTCCGTTCAGTTGCACATCTCCCGCCTGCGAAAGATTCTACAGAGCGTCGCGACGGAAGCATTGCAGTTGGAATGGGACACCACGACTATGGGAAGATCCTTGTATAAGTTTATACATGATCTGGGGGGATGGTATGCCTCGAGCTCGTTTTAAAGGGCAACGCGTGCGCCCAGGTGCTCACCCAACCATGTTAATTTAAACTAATATCCTCTTTCGATTCCGCCTGGCAGCTGATGAGCTGTGCATCTAGGGGGAGATCCAGTTAAATTAACACCTGATGTTTCACTGCCCTGCTCTTGGAGGAACCAGAAACCCGGCCACCCTGGAACTTAGAGATTAAGGGGAAAATTGGCCAATCACATGTGGCGAGAGCCGCATTGTCGGACCGTGTGGGAGTTCCTTGATGCATACCAACATCTGTAGTTTACTCCTGTAGTTTACCTAAGGGAAACGATTCCTACCGCGCTGCTGTGTAAACCTAGAAATATTATTGGCTGACCACCAGCCAGCCAATTAAGGCCCAACATCACATTAAGGCTTTAACATCTATAATACACACATATATTTATTTAAATATATTAATAAACATTAAATAAATTGCATCAATACAGAAGAGTATAATTATATTCATTTAATTACTTTTTTTTGTAATTTTCGTTGAATATTTTTCGATGAGATTTTTGCTTGTTCAGAATGATTAAGATTTCAGGTACTGCTATCACAAGGAAAATGTTTTAAATTATTGTCCATTTATGTATTTTATACTCTATCAAGTAGATTATTAACTCTACGGTACTAACAATTTATAGTCCGAAAAAAACTAATAGCATATATTCCTAAACCCATCGGGTTGGTCTAGTGGTTAACGCGTCTTCCCAAATCAGCTGATTTGGAAAGTCAAGAGTTACAGCGTCCAAGTCCTAGTAAAGCCAGTTATTTTTACACGGATTTGAATACTAGATCGTGGATACCGGTGTTCTTTGGTGGTTGGGTTTCAATTAGCCACACATCTCAGGAACGGTCGAACTGAGAATGTACAAGACTACACTTCATTTACACTCATACATATCATCCTCATTCATCCTCTAAACGAATTATCTAAACGGTAGTTACCGGAGGCTAAGCAGGGAAAAAGAGAGAGCATATATTCGTAAACAGTAATTCCCATTCGTAATGTAATTTTCTAAAAAAAAAATAATTATGTTACTTCTGAATACTTTGTTTCAATAGACTTGATATTAAACAGTTCATAAACGTTGTTAATTACTCTCACATCGGTGTTCTGTACGTGATACCCATTTAAATTTTAATAAAAAGGTGTTAAGTATTATCATTTCTCTCTCCATTTTGACCCGATATAATGTATCCTCATTTAAAATACACTGTTTAATATTCGATCTCTTTCACAGATTTACGTTACATCACTATTAAACACACACTAACACCTACCCATATACATATTTATTAATATGTAGACTAAACATCCTACACTTAAATAATTAATTATTAAACCTTTATAATACAAGAATTTCTGATATCCCTTGGTAACAATAAAGTGAAAGCAATGATGTAAAGCTGTATTATAGTTTACACTAGTTCCTTTATATATTGGTCGATTTTTTAAAAATCTTTATTTCATAAAATTAAATTAATTTCATCACTTAAATGTATTAAAAGTAAATAAGTTTTCTTTTTCATTTTATTTTAACTTGATACCAAACGGAACTGGTTAGGATATTTGGTTAGAAAATGGAATTTTGACAACTGCAGTAGAAGCGTTCATAAAAGGAGGGTAAGGTTTATGGATTGAGATAGAGATTATACACAATAATTATTTATTCGTATATAGTGAAAAAATTATGATACATAAAAGTTTTAAAAAACTGAAAAAATTCATTCTTTTTCAAAATTTTTTTGTATTTATCATCCCTAATATTGCTCCCAAAGTATTTTTTGGGATGCCACTTTAATACTATGCATAGAAAATAAAAAAAGTACGGTTAAAAAATATAGATAAAAAGATAGTTCCATCCCCTTGAAATATTGACCCCAAACTTTTACCAACCAATTGCCCCATATATATGAGTCTCTATGCCAAATTTCATCAAAACCGTTTTATCCAGTCAAATGTTATTAAGCAAATACACGCAAACCTCATAAGTCAATACACACCAGCACTCGTACGTAAGTACGAATATTATCTCGTACTTACACACACATGCGAGCGCCTATGTTTATATATATATATAAACTCACACACACACACACATATATACACACACACATACATACACACATACACACACATACACACATACACACATGCACACATACACACATACGCGCACACACACATACGCTCACACACACACATACGCTCACACACACACATACGCACATACATATACACAAACACACACACATACATACACACATACACACACAAGCATTCCCGTCACGGCTTTGACTGTGCTATATGGTTACTTTCGTTTCCCGACGAAATTTTTTTTAATTTATTTTTTTTTAGTCAAGTAACCGGAGACAGGTGCAGCCAGTTACGACGCACATACAGTAACTATTTGGTTGAACCACCAGAAAATATTTTTTAGATATTTATCTGAAGAGTAATTGTTAGCCCATATCTAGTGAATATGTCATTTAGAATATTCAGAATTGGGGGAAATTTGTAATCGTTGTTCAAAGATTTTTTTTTCACCCCTCGAATTTAAGAAAATCTAGAAATTAGTTTATTAGATACACACGTGAAGATTACATTCATCGAAAATCAAGTTATCTTCATTTGTTACCAAGAAATAAAAAAAATACAGGGTTTCAAAAAACAAAATAATTTTTATGAAATGTGGCACAGCGACTTGTTTACAAGGGACATTATGTCGGTAAAAACTTGGGGTAATATTCTCCAAATGGTGGGGGTAGATAGTTTGGGGTCAATATTCTCAAATATAACCCCACTTTATATTAAGATCAATACATGATACGTACATGCTTATCTAACCATTTAAAACAAATTCACCCCTTTCCCCCAAAATCTAAAAAACCATCTTTTTTTATTGCATATATTTAAACTGATCTTTTTTTATATCTTAGGCATAAT
Source organism: Lycorma delicatula (assembly GCF_047948215.1). Taxonomy (NCBI): domain Eukaryota; kingdom Metazoa; phylum Arthropoda; class Insecta; order Hemiptera; family Fulgoridae; genus Lycorma; species Lycorma delicatula. The sequence continues at coordinate 127,367,174 of NC_134462.1, forward strand.
AAAAGTGCAAACGCCAAAAAAGAAATTGCGGGAATATTAGGAGTAGGGGAACCGATGAATATTTAAAAATATAAATTTTTTGAATTTTGAAAAACTTTTTTTGGAGTATTTAAAACTTTTAATAATGATATTACAGTAGAATTTCATAATAATTCACCCCTTCCCCAAAAAATAAATTTGAGGTATCGTTTTATTTGGTGAAAAATTTTTCAATGGATTTTTTTTTTTAGTTTTTTCTATTTAACACGGTAAACATAGAAAAATCAAAACATTTTCTTGAGAAGTGATTTTGTGGGTAAGGGGACAGAAAAAAGTAAAAAAAATAAACTTTTTATTTTTAGTTTATTGAACAAAAATTAATGACTAATGCTAAAATTTATAATAACTTTTTTCTTTTTTTTTATACTTATTCAATTTCTTTAATATTCAACTTTGTAGGGTTGCTTATATATAAACAAAATATTACTGCGCACTGAAATATAATATTTATTTTTATAGTCAGTTTTTATTGGTTTCACTCATTATTTCTGTTCATAGTACATATTCTTTTCAGTACCTCCTTTTATTTATTTTCTATTAAATAATACTAATAAACACATATGGTCTATAAAACCATAGAAGTAATAAATAGTATTTTTTTCATTTACCTCTTATAAAATAGCATGTTTATAGATTAAAATGAAATATTGACAATTCTGTATACTTGAATTAAATTTTTTTCTAATAAAGTAGCTGTAGAATTTTTCAATTAATTTTTATTATGTTTTCCGTATAATTTCGAAAAAAATACATAAGTTTATATTCATACGTAGAATATATTTATACGTAAAATGATTTTATTACTTTATTTCTAAGATACGAAAGTTCAATTACTATAGAATAACTTTCCATTAACCGTAATTTATAATAGTGGATTTACGTTTCCCACGTACATCGGCATAAAATACACAATATCCTCGTGGTAAATACAAAGTGGGAGTTAATAAAATTAGTCCCTCTTGTAATAACAGCAATGTATAAACGTAAAATATATTCATGTTTTCTCCATAATATCTGAATTTTTAAAATCGTATCTATTTAGTTTAAGTAGGGTTTAAACGGCAACGGTTTTTTAAGATTAAAATTTATTATGTTCAGAAAATATTAGCAACGGTACTGTGCTGAATATTAATAATGAAAAAGGTGTTTCTTTAACATTAATAAAAGTTATTTACAATATTCTCATAACGATAACGGTATAGGCGACCTGACGTCGGGAACAAAAATCTTAAAAATAATACAGACAGTCTCTAGAATAACAAGGATACCATGTCTGTCTTACTAGGACAAGTTAAACAGTGAAGTTGTCACCATTTGCCTTCAATAAGGCAGTACGCCAAAATATAATTTATTCGTTGAACCGATTGTAATTTGGTGATATTCGATCTTTCCAAGCATCACTCTTTGCCGGCCTTCGTGGCACGAGTGGTAGCGTCTCGGCCTTTCATCCAGAAGTCCCGGTTTCGAATTCCGGTCAGGCATTGCATTTTCACACGCTACAAATATTGTCATTCATCTCATCCTCTGAAGCAATATCTTACGGTAGTCCTGGAGGTTAAAAAAAAGAAGATGTTTCAGTCTTTACCAGTAGCTGTATTATAAAAATCCTTACTCACAGAGAAAGCTTTTCTGACTAGTGCTGATTTTATCTTGGAAGTTTTGTGTAATATTTTTTATAATCTTACTTTGCTCTACAACTCCACTCATAGGACAGGATAGTTTTTTGTTGTAACTCCCGAGCCTAGGGAAACTATTGACTTTTCTCTTCCTATAGTTAAAAGAAGAGACAGACTTATAGGCCACATACTAAGGCATCCTGGAATAGTCGCTTTGATATTGGAAGGACAGGTAGAAGGAAAAAATTGTGTAGGAATATGGAAAATGTAAAACAAATTGTTAGGGATGTAGGATGTAGAGGGTACTGAAATGAAACGACTAGCACTAGATAGGGAATCTTGGAGAGCTGCATCAAACCAGTCAAATGACTGAAGACAAAAAAAAATCTTTATCTCACTAAAAATTTGTTTATATTGATCTTCGTCCCCTTTTTCATTTTTTATTATAAATAAGAGAAATAATATTATTATGTATTATTTATGAGATTGTAACCGGCACAATATTTGTTTAAATTATTTTACATTACTAAGACCAACTTGTTGAAATGTTTTTATGTAAATTTATTGCAAAGTACGCATTAATCATTTCATGTATTTCCTATCATCTTTTCAAATTCGTAGATGGAATTTAAAACTCTCTTCTAATCTAATATTTCTTAGAATAGTAAATAGTTAAAAAATATTTTGATTTATTTTAGTAGATTCATAATATTGTTTTTTTACTGAAATTATTTTTAATTTTAACATAAATATCCGTTTTATGAAATCTGTATACGTAGAATTTTTTTCAAAACTAACTTTTTTAGAATATTATTGTCATTTTATCTTAAGAAAATATCATTTTTTGCTGTTTATTCGATTATAAATTTCTTTAAAAAAATCTATTAATACTACTGCTTGTGATAACAGATCATATTAATAATATGTTGTTCATATAAAATTGGTCATCAAAGGAAAAATTAATGAATTTTTTATTTTATTATTTTTGAAAAAAAAACATGTGTGTTTTAGTATTTCACTTATATAAGTATTAAAATACCAGAATGAAAATAAAACGCTCTAAAAACGTGAAATATCTTTCCTTGTAACGTTAAGATGTTGTGCAGTGGTACACGATTTATCACAGGAAGAAAGAAATGCTGTGCAACCGCGATATCATGTTTGTCTGGCTAAAAGTGTACAGATGTTGAGAAAAGGGAAATGGTGATTTACAGGACAGTAAGAAGAACAGGACTGGCTAGTAACTTTCCATTTGTCACGTTTAAATGTCACATGAGTTACTGCTGTACCTTTAGTAACAAATTGTTCTATGAAGAGCGATAAGTTATTATCCTGATAAATTTATTTAATATATTAAATTGTACTTGAATAATGCTTAAAGAAAGGATTAAATATATATTTAAATGTTTTTTAATTAATAGATTGATCATAACGTAGTTGATGTTTTTTCAATTCTAATAACGGAACATTTTAATAGATGCACATGAATTTCAACATAGTACAATTACAATTTGTTGCTTAAAAGTAAAAACACATATCGGCTAATTTAAGTATAATGGTAGAAGTATTTAATAAAAATGAAATGACAGATTTTAAATGTATATGTAACTGTTATTAAGCGATCTTTAGAATTTTAATAATATGAATAAATGTGTCCTATAATGAAAACAAATTATAACAGAAGCGTTGTATTACCACCAAATTAAATATTAAAAGTAATTTTAAATTACTCTCTAAAGTGTATAGTATTTGCAGAGTATTTCCTCCAAAAAAACAATACAAAATCAAAGAAAAATATATTCCTAATGTGGCAAATACTAATCCAACCGATAGGAGAATTCGGAAGCGACAGTTGCTTCAATCCTCAAAATGAAATCCTTCAAAAAAACGAAATGATTAGTAGTCGCGTGACCTTGAAGTTATCTTAACAAGCTGGTCGAGTATTCGAAGCAACTGTTGTAAACGGCGGCGGCGGCGGCGGCGGCGGCGGCGGCGGCGGCGGCGGCGGCGGCGGCGGCGGCGGCGGCGGCGGCGGCGGCGGCGGCGGCGGCGGCGGCGGCGGCGGCGGCGGCGGCGGCGGCGGCGGCTGCTGCTGCTGCTGCTGCTGCTGCTGCTGCTGCTGCTGCTGCTGCTGCTGCTGCTGCTGCTGCTGCTGCTGCTGCTGCTGCTGCTGCTGCTGCTGCTGCTGCTGCTGCTGCTGCTGCTGCTGCTGCTGCTGCTGCTGCTGCTGCTGCTGCTGCTGCTGCTGCTGCTGCTGCTGCTGCTGCTGCTGCTGCTGCTGCTGCTGCTGCTGCTGCTGCTGCTGCTGCTGCTGCTGCTGCTGCTGCTGCTGCTGCTGCTGCTGCTGCTGCTGCTGCTGCTGCTGCTGCTGCTGCTGCTGCTGCTGCTGCTGCTGCTGCTGCTGCTGCTGCTGCTGCTGCTGCTGCTGCTGCTGCTGCTGCTGCTGCTGCTGCTGCTGCTGCTGCTGCTGCTGCTGCTGCTGCTGCTGCTGCTGCTGCTGCTGCTGCTGCTGCTGCTGCTGCTGCTGCTGCTGCTGCTGCTGCTGCTGCTGCTGCTGCTGCTGCTGCTGCTGCTGCTGCTGCTGCTGCTGCTGCTGCTGCTGCTGCTGCTGCTGCTGCTGCTGCTGCTGCTGCTGCTGCTGCTGCTGCTGCTGCTGCTGCTGCTGCTGCTGCTGCTGCTGCTGCTGCTGCTGCTGCTGCTGCTGCTGCTGCTGCTGCTGCTGCTGCTGCTGCTGCTGCTGCTGCTGCTGCTGCTGCTGCTGCTGCTGCTGCTGCTGCTGCTGCTGCTGCTGCTGCTGCTGCTGCTGCTGCTGCTGCTGCTGCTGCTGCTGCTGCTGCTGCTGCTGCTGCTGCTGCTGCTGCTGCTGCTGCTGCTGCTGCTGCTGCTGCTGCTGCTGCTGCTGCTGCTGCTGCTGCTGCTGCTGCTGCTGCTGCTGCTGCTGCTGCTGCTGCTGCTGCTGCTGCTGCTGCTGCTGCTGCTGCTGCTGCTGCTGCTGCTGCTGCTGCTGCTGCTGCTGCTGCTGCTGCTGCTGCTGCTGCTGCTGCTGCTGCTGCTGCTGCTGCTGCTGCTGCTGCTGCTGCTGCTGCTGCTGCTGCTGCTGCTGCTGCTGCTGCTGCTGCTGCTGCTGCTGCTGCTGCTGCTGCTGCTGCTGCTGCTGCTGCTGCTGCTGCTGCTGCTGCTGCTGCTGCTGCTGCTGCTGCTGCTGCTGCTGCTGCTGCTGCTGCTGCTGCTGCTGCTGCTGCTGCTGCTGCTGCTGCTGCTGCTGCTGCTGCTGCTGCTGCTGCTGCTGCTGCTGCTGCTGCTGCTGCTGCTGCTGCTGCTGCTGCTGCTGCTGCTGCTGCTGCTGCTGCTGCTGCTGCTGCTGCTGCTGCTGCTGCTGCTGCTGCTGCTGCTGCTGCTGCTGCTGCTGCTTCTATTTTCAAAAATCTTTTTCTGACGTTTAAATTAAATTTTGATGTAAACAAATTATATTTCTTACTGAAGGATCGTTTCGCCTGTGCTATTAGGCATTTTATATCGCTCCTGCTTCGTCCATCTTTAGTAATTTTAAAATCCAAATAACTTTCGTTTCCAAATAACAAAATTCTTTTACCTCCATAATCTCTTCTCTTCCTATTTTTACATTCAGTGGTCCATTTTCGTTATTTCTATTACATTTCATTACTTTCGTTTTGTTCTTGTTTATTTTCATGCGGTAGTTCTTGCGTAGGAATATATAAATATATTTAATGTGTATATTTGATATTTTGATGAAGACTCGTTGAATAGTTCTTCAGTTATGCTCAATTTAAGATCTGAAACAGACAACTTAACTTCAAGTTGAGGTATGTGGAATTTGTATTCGTGTTTTTTTCATAAGCGTTTATGCAATATCACAGTGGTGAATGAATTTTAAACTTGATACTAGAGTGTAGAGTCTAGTTGTTAATCTAACGTATGTAGTGCGTTGTACTCTAATCAATGAGTTTCTAACTGCAAAAATAGTGAAGTCGTCGATAACGAAAAGTCTGTCTTCTTGCGCAAGAGTATTCTCCTTTTGTTTCACCTACATTTTCACCTAGTTTTCATAACAAATGAGATCATTTAGTTGAGATTTTGAATGAATAATTTTAAAATTCATCTTGATTTATTTTACTTGGATTTGTTTTTAGTGAGAATATTTTGAAGTACTGAAGTTAAATACAATAAATATGGTTAAAAAAACTGTACCAAACGCTCTTTTTTTTAGGCTGGTGTAAGTTATTTAGTCAATCCAAATGGAAATATTTGGACCAACTGAAATAATAGTGCAATTTAGATTTCACTTATTTTAAGCGATTTGATCGTGTTTATTTTTTTTTCATTGTGTAAGACTGTAAAATTGTTGAACCGTAATTCGAAAGCTTTATCAATTAATTCAGTAACTTTCTCGGAAACTATACATGGCTTTCATTAATTTTTATTATAATCGATTATTTATATATTGCATCTAGTTGTGAGATTTCCTGAGTTCATGAGGATATAGTGTATTAGTTATTAAATAAACAAAAAAGTCAGAACCGTAGACATAACATCAGAAGGGATAGCGATCAAAAATTTAAATGATTTACTAAATTTCACGTTTTCTATTTTCTAACTTAAAAGACAAGCATAAAATCTCTCTTTCATGCGGATTAATTTGTCCCATTGCCGTTTCAGTACGTGAGGTTTCTTTTGTAGAACTAATTTTTTTGTAAGATTATTTATAATTTCATGTTATCATCGAAGGATTCCGAAATAGCTTAAAGAGTTTACGGTGATGAAACCATATTCCATATTGTAATATCGATTTAATAGCGTGGAACACGAAAGGACAGTGTTATAAAATACTCTCTCTCACTCGCTCTCTCACTCGCTCTCTCACTCTCTCTCTCACTCTCTCTCTCTCACTATAACTGAATTCAAACTACATTTAGCTGTTGATATTTCTAAACATTTCACAAAATTTTAAAAACAATACGTATATTTTACGGTAATTGAGTTATAATTATGTTATTAGTTTTATTTTTAATCGTATTTATATTTCTTTTTTTAAATATTCAAACACGTTATTTTAAGTGTATCCAGTTTATTCGAGGATATATTTTAAAATAAAATTTCGAGAAAACCTTATAAATAAATATTATTTTAATAAAGTAACGATGAAAATTTAAAAATACATTATTATTATTATTTAGTTTAAATTAAATTATGCAATATAAAAAATGTTTTTGTAGATAAACACGTTTCTTAAATTTCTAAAGGCAGTACAAATTGAATACCTTTTAACAATTTAGTTCTCTCAAAAAATCAGATTAATTCATTCACGAATACTCTAATTGTGCTAGGAAAAGAAATAGGTTAATTAATCTATTCTGCGTACATTTATAAATTTTAAAATATTTTGAATTATTTATTACAACGAATTAAAGTCATAGTATTTCAATTAGTCATCCTTTTTTACATAATTAAATGTATTTAGGAAATCTATATAGAAAATACAAGATCATCATAACGTATTCCTTCAGTCAGTCCTTGACACTCTTATCGCGAATTAATTTCTAAAATAATTTTATTTTGTTTATAATAATATTTACATTCCCTTTAAATCACTATTATCTTCAGGCTTCTTTTTTCATTCCGTACTGAACTTCTCTCATTAAATATTTCTTTTTGCTCGACTTGACAAATAGATTGTGTGTATATATAATCTTTTCCAAAGAAAGATGTCCAATAAAACATAAAAAAATTGTGCGTTCTGATACAAAACTAGATAGGCTGGAAGAGGCATTAATGTAAGTTGCTTTTCCTTCACACCCAGAAGCATCGGTGAACAGATTGAAAAGTTGTGGGCTAGACGTATTGCTCTGTGTAAGTGTAAGTTTTCTTAATGGAGAAGACTACGACTGTAGAACCTGCGGTTAATGAAGAAAAACGGTTCCTCTTGCAGTCATGTTTTCTAAATAAGTTTTTACATATTATAAACATAACGAAAATTTAAGCATTCATATATTAAATTTTATTGAATTTTTCTTTAAATAAATATTACACGTAAAAACATTTTTCAAGGCTATATTGACATTTTATTTTTAATAAAACGAAACTAAACGAAATATATTCATTAAAAAAATATAATAAAAAATTCATAATGACTCGAATGAAATATTTTTCTGTTGAATCAGAATCAACAGATGAACTGTTTGGCAATTATCCCTCTGGCAATCATCCACGAGATATATTTTTCTTTCATTAACTACAAAGAGTTTGAAATATGTTTTTAATTAAATTATAGAATTATAATTGTATATCTTTTTATTCATATTATATTTGTAAATTACAACTTTTAATGGATTCACGATACCGTACGACGTTTTCTATATTTGTTATAAAATCCTTTCTTTCTTTCTTTTTCCTGTTTAGCCTCCGGTAACTACCGTTTAGATAATTCTACAGAGGATGAATGAGGATGATATGTATGAGTGTATATGAAGTGTTAGTCTTGCACATTCTCAGTTCGACCATTCCTGAGACGTGTGGTTAATTGAAACCCAACCACCAAAGAACACCGGTATCCACGATCTAGTATTCAAATCCGTGTAAAAATATCTGGCTTTACTAGGACTTGAACGCTGTAACTCTCGACTTCCAAGTCAGCTGATTTGGGAAGACGCGTTAACCACTAGACCAACCCGGTGGGTTTTGTTATAAAATCCTGCCATTATATTACTAAACCTTACAAATTGATTTTGCTATTGTTTTTTTTCGCATAGGAAAAAGGAGGTTTAGAAGTATAACGATTAAATAATAAACAAATTAACAAAATTTAACATTACCGTGTTTTACTTTGTTGTACGTTATTTTTATATATATCGCCATTAACATTCCCGATACCCTAAACATTCCCGCGTTGTCATACATACAAATCGGTTCAGCCCTTGAACTGCTACGGTGGAACAATATACATACTTACATTTTAAATACATACACTCATATATGGGCAGTCATTCAATGAGGTTCATTTTTGATTATGTTAATTTTTATTCTGGTTTGGTTCCATCGTGATTTTGTATTATACTAGCAAATACCCCGTTTGAGTTTTGAAAATCGGAAGATCGATTGCGAAGATATATCAACATTTCCGAATAATTGTCATCTGTTAGATCGAGAATGTACCTGATGCATGCAAAATGCAGCCTTGAACCTACTAAAAAATGTTCCGTAATCCAGCCGATTCAATTTTGAAAATCGAACGATTGTTTAAAGATATATTATAAGAACATCTTATTGCACCTCCCAAAACAACACCCCAGGGGCACCCCGTTTTTTAATAGTTGATGCTAATATTGGCCTCGCACGAGGTGCTCACATCACCTCGCTATTCTAGCCTCATTCGCAGTCCCCCATGGAAAGCCCATTATTATGAAACAGAAATTTTTTTAAATACATGTATATTTAATATTATTTTATTTAACGTAAATTTAATTTTATTATTTTTGTAATATTTTTGATACGATCGTTCAATTCAAACCCATCATTATGGGTTAATTATTTGTAATTCAATTATCATTATTTTTTTTTGTCTTCAGTCATTTGACTGGCTTAATGCAGCTCTCCAAGATTCCCTATTAGTGCTACTCTTTATAGCTCCTATATCTTACATCTCTAGCAATTTGTTTTACTTATTCCAAACGTTGCCTGCCTACACAATTATTTCCTTCTATCTGACCCTCCAATATTAAAGCGACTATTCCAGGATGCCTTTATAAGTGGACTATAAGTCTGTCTCTTCTTTTAACTTTATTTTTCCAAATGTTTCTTTCTTCATCGATTTGCCACCTCTTCATTTGTCATTTTATCCACCCGTCTGATTTTTAACATTCTCCTATAGCACCACCTTTCAAAAGCTTCTAATATTTTCTTCTCAGGTACTCCGGTCGTCCAAGTTTCACTTCCATATAAAGCGACGCTTCAAACATATACTTTCAAAAATCGTTTCCTGATATTTAAATTAATTTTTGATGTAAACAAATTATATTTCTTAATTTTTGATGTAAACAAATTATATTTCTGACTTAAGGCTCGTTCCGCCTGTGCTATTCGGCATTTTATATCGCTCCTGCTTCGTCCATCTTTAGTAATTTTACTTTCCAAATAACAAAATTCTTCTACCTCCATAATCTTTTCTCTTCCTATTTTTATATTCAGTCGTCCGTCCATCTTCCTTATTTCTATTACATTTCATCACTTTCGTTTTATTCTTGTTTATTTTCATGCGGTAGTTCTTTCGTAGGACTTCATCCATGCTGTTCATTGTTTCTTCTAAATCCTTTTTACTCTCGGCTATAATTACTATATCATCAGCAAATCGTAGCATCTTTATCTTTTCACCTTTTACTGTTACTCCGGATCTAAATTGTTCTTTAACATCATCAACTGCTAGTTCTATGTAAAGATTAATTATCACTATAAATAACGATTAAAATATTTATACGCTACAAACGAAAAATAACCGTGGGTTGTTTATATTTCTGTAGCTGTAAAATCAAATATTAAGAAATAGTTTTGTAATTTTTTTAAATTTTGTAATAAAAATTAAGGAACTCAAAGTTTCTGTCTCCATTTAGCTAAACGTAAAATATCTTTGGCTAGGTATTAGACAGACACGTAAAATGTTGGAAAATTTTTAATTTTTAATGGAAATTGATTTTCAAAAAAAAAAGTTTGAGATATTTTATGGATTATATTATATATAAATCACAGCAGAAAAACTTATTATACTAAAAGCGATAAACTAAGTGATATAACTGTGATCAAAAATGTGATAATATGGAAATATACTTTATAATACGTTGAAAAATAAAGTTTTATTACGAACAGAATTTTTTCTACGCTCTAGGCTGTAACTCTTCATCTTCCTTAGAGGCACTGGCCTACTAATGTCCCTTATAAGTAGATAAATATAAAAAGTACGTATTAAGTTAAAAAATAAGTTTAGTTATGTGAATATAATTTTAGATTAAGATCTAAAGTTGTTTTTATAATTAAATTTTTGGGAACTTGATAGATTGATTTCTTTTGATTAATCAGTACCCAGAATTAATGAAAATTTGATAAATTTAAAAAGAATTTCGACTTCTAAAATAAAATCCTGCCTAATTATTATTTTCCATTCTAGACAGCGCTACATCAGATATGTAGCTCTAGAAAGGAAAATATTGTATCGGTCCAATTTGGGCATATGCAATTTTCACCGGATCTTAACGTTTTCACACCTAAGGAACCCAAAAAACCGGACAGAAATTTTCCGGATGTTAATGTTCGTAGGCAAGTATTTTTGGTGTTTGCCTCTAAATCACCTTATATCTTCAGAACTACTGGATAGATTTTGACCAAACTTGGTCACATTACTCTTTTATGTAGGTCTTTGACACCATTAAATTTTCAACTTAAATGTCAAGGGGATTAGGCTGTAAAGCAAGGTCACGTACAGTATCTGGCGATTTAGCCTGATTAAGGTCATAATTTTTTAGGCAACAATTAAAAAATAACAATATTTGAAGAATATTTTCAAAATCGCAACCCCACCCCAAAAAAATGCTATAGTAGTCGTCTTCTATGTTGTGACGTCACAGGTGAGCTGTAGTATTAAATAAATTAATAATATTTAAAATCTATAACCTGTCTGGCCGGATCTCGAACTCGATCGTTCGGTTGACTCGGTACCTGGTGCGTTAAGTCTTCCAGCTATTCTAGTCTACCGACCATACGAGCGAAATTTGTTCTATGTAGTAAGCTATGAAATTACATTAGTTTAGTTGTGCCGACCGTCGCCGCTAGTACCGCCACACCACGCAAATTAAATACGGTATGCGCGCGCGTTTCACGCGTGCGTTTCAGTTAGAATCATTGAATTAAATGAACAAAAATATATTTTAATAAAATGATAAATATTTTTAATTAAGTTGAGTGTGTATATGTGTGTGTAAGCCGTGCATCAGAAACAACTCACATTAAACCGTGGGTCAAGCCGCCGTAAGCCGCGTGTGACGGGCTTTATCCGGAAGTGTTGTCGGCTACAACTATGTTGTCAGCTTTTTTTTTAATAAAAAAATTTTTTTTTTTTGCTATTGCATATCACTCAAAAGCATGGTATATCTTACAAATATCAGCTGTATTAATAAATTGTGAATTTGGAATTAATAAATTCATTTTTAATTGTTTGCATTCTCCAATTTGATTATATTAGAATACATACAAAAGGTTTATTAGTGGAGTAATTTAAATTCGTTTTGCAACTTATTCTTTACATCCAACTGTGTGTTTTGGAAAAATAAAATTTATCATCAGGTGTCATTATTGTTGTAAATTGGGTCATCAGGTTATAAATTGTTGTTGAGAGTGATGATGAAGTTACCTGAAATATTATAAATATCATAATTTTATAAATTATGATTATTTGGTTCTTACTTTATCTCAGGAATGAATAAATATAAAGACACTTTTTTGTTCCCAGAAAATGTCATAAAACATGAATAAGAATTTCGTTAGTTGGCTTTGAATCCAGGTATTTTTATAAAATTTTTAAAAGTTACTTTTAACGATATATTTTATGTAAAATATAAAAATAATAAATTTCCCTCTCTAAAAAGAAATCCTAGGTATCTATTAAAAATCCAATTAATTGTATTAAGAAAAATTACAACATTAGATAAAAAAACTACCGTGAAAAAATTACAACTTATCTTCTAAAGTAGATTGAAGAAATTCCGGATCAGATTATAAACGAAGAAATATTTTAAATTGTAACATATTATCTGATTGAATTTTTTAATTATTATCTGATAGAAATTAAACGTCTATTATATTTTGTAATTATGATCATTTTTATTGACAATGTAAATTCTATTTCAGGTTTCTTGGCAACGTGAAACAGAGTTAATTTTATATAAATAATAATTTAATACAAATTGATGTTTTTTTGTGGCATTATAGTTTCTCCAAATTAGTTTTTAAAACCTTTTATGAATATTTTTTTTTTAACTCTAACAAGAATTTTCATTAATAACAAATTATAAATAATTTTATTTAATATGTTAGCCTATTTTTTTCTGATCGAAATGTAAGTAAAAACTTGTTTAATTTTTTTTAAACATATTTCGTTGATTTAATTGGTATAATAATCTTCATAAACATCTATTTCTACTGTTGGAAAGATTCATTACTTTCCTTTATCTTAAATTTTCTTCTTCCTTTTCTTTAGCAAGCCAGCAAATTTTGGTCATATCAATATTACTGATCGGAATTTTCCTCCATACAATCTGATGAATTTCGTAGTATTTCATCTACTACTCTGTAAGTTAAGTTATTTCTGGGCGGAAATGCATTCTAGCTTCTTCAATATACTCGTATATGTATTTCGAATACAATGTTGTTTTTAATTTATTTGCTAAAAAAATTTCGTTTCCAAGTTTCAATATTGTCCATTTTCTCAAGACATTTCTTGAAATGTAATCTGTTGCGTGTATATTCAGTTTTTTTTTTTAAAGTCGAGCTTTAGTATCTTAGTCTTTTATCAGTAAATGTGAGTCTTGCATTAGCCCAAACAAATATATAAAAGTTTAATTTTATGTACCTAACGAATAATTATTGTATATGAACAAATGATTGAATAGAATTTATTTATTAAAAATAAAAGTAATATGAACAGCATCTTCTTAGAACAAAGTTGGTTAAACACGTGCGCATTCAGATGGTCAATGGGTGTTGAAAGGGGACGATAGAAAGAATTACTTTAATTGGGATTTAATGCGATATCCTTGACATATTAGTTGACTAATTTGGAAAAAATCTCTCTCTCAATTTTCTTCTGTTTGGAATTTTACATCGAAATTTTTTTTTACCGTATTTCATTTTTAAAAAATTGAAATTATTTAATTCAATATTGGATGCTAAGTTTTGTTGTAGATGAAATAGGATTTAATGATTCATCGGATTTTAAAAATCTGTATTTAAGAAAGTAGTACGCATAAAATTATAAATGATACTTGAAAATAAACAGAAACTGTTAAAGTTTTAGGTCATACCTTCATAAATGTTCGATATGGCCTCCATTCGTTACACGACACACATCTATGCGGTATTCCAGTGAGCCCACACACGTGTTAACATTCAGCTTCAATGCGTTCCTGTAACTCATGGTGTGGTGGCATGTAAACATAGTTTTTTAACATATTTCGAACAGAAAAAATCTCAAACCGTGAGATTACGAGACCTACGAGGCAATTTTAAAAGCGCTAATTCATTCTGTGCGCACCGTCTGATCCAGCGGTGCTGGAGTTCCTCAGGAAGCCTCATATTTCAGTATGCCAGTGAGGCGGAGATCCATTTTCTTGTAATACAAAGTTACGAGAGTCATCTTTCAATCGAGAAAACAACCACAACTGCATCATATCGAGGTATTAAATTCCTGTCACGGTATTGTCCGAGAATAAAACGGTCCTTACAGTTTTGTTTTAGAAATTGCGACAAAACTTTAAGTTTTGGGGAATTACATTCACGTTCTACAGGATTGGGTTGTTCACTTCCCCATATCCTGACGTTATGGCGATTCACCTGTCCATTCAAGTGTCTCGTCATTAAATACCAGACGGTTAGCAAAATCATCATCCTACATAGCTTCCTGAATATCATTAAAAAATTTGTATCGTTTGTTAAGGTCATTTGGTTGTAACTTTTGTAATAACTTTATACGGTACGGTTCACTCGTTTTGGAGTTAGCAAAATCTTCCAGACAGTTGGCAGCGATATAACGCATAGACATAGCGCGTGGAGCTGACTTCTTTGGGCTACGAACAAAAGTCGCACTGACTCACTCCACTGTTTCATCCGAAACTCCTTGGGCGTTCGTTACTTTGACCTTTGCACAAACAACCAGTGTCTTTATACCATCTTAGAATGATTCGGTGGGCTGGTGGTTCCGTTTCAAACCGTCTCCGGAATAAACGTTTTACGGTAACAACGGATAAATATTTCTCATACTCAAAGACACAGAATGCTTTCTGTTGCATAGATGTCATTTTAGAAACTGAGATTATGCCGATATCTGTCGGTAACCACTTTAAACCTAACTTGAAACTTGGACAGTAATTTTATGCGTACTAATTTTTTAAATAGATATTTTTAAAATCCGATGTATAGTAAAAATAATAATTTCATTTTAAAATTACAGTTAAAAAAACCGAAATTAATAATATAGAATAAAATTTAATTTTGAATTTAATCTACTAACTGAATAAAGTTTAAAAATAAACTATGCCTAGTGTCACTTATACATCCGATGCTTTACATTTTTTACAACCGTAAGTAAAACTATTGGTAAGGAACATTTTAAAATTCCAAAAACAAAGTTAATATATCATTTATTATTTACTAATTGTAAGTAATGAAAACCCAAAGTTAACTACCGGTAATTAATTTTAAATCATGTTCATTCTAGTTTTAAATATTGATTGTAAATTAAAAATAAATGAATAATATTCTTATATAATGTTAAAAACTTTGATTTAGATCAGTAAAAGTTTATACAGTTTGTTAAAGTTACGTAGAACCACTTCATTTATTTAGGACGAAAAGAAGAATTGGCTTGGTAGAACAGATTTGTTAGAGTAAGTGTATCAGTCAAGGTTATGTAAGTAGAATCGGACTTTACTCCTAAAGCAATTTGTCTCTTCTTCGTACCTGTTTCGATGTAAAATCCTCTTGATAAATGAAAAGGAAATTAGGCTTTATTTTCACGCAACAGTCATTAACTATTTTAAGTTCTATTAAAAATTTTATATTTCAGAAAACTATAAATCTGAAATAGGTTATGATTTTTGAGCTGTTTTTTTTTTTATGCAATTAAATTTATTAAATTTTTTTATTTTATTTCCCTGTATCATTGTAGCTAATATTTATAAATATCTTGTGAGTGATTCATAATCAACGCCTAACAAAAACGATTGAAGATAAATCAATAAAGATTTGTATGCACGTTCTTCTTACACCGTAAATGCACATTAAGAAAATATTTTTTGAAATTCCAATTTTAAAGGGTTAAATGGAGTAACAATGATATTACTTTTTGTTTTTTTTTAATTTCTTGGTAACAAATGAAGATATGAGCTTGATATTTTGTTATGTGTAATCTTTATGTAAATACCTAAAAAGCAATTTTGAATTTTTTTTGAAGCCCTGCAATATATTTTTTTTAATTTATCGTTAACAAACGAAGATAACAATTTGATTTTTAGTGTGTGTAATTTTCGTGTGAATATATCATAAAAACTAATTTATATATTTTTCGAAATTCGACCTTGAGTGAAGAAAGGGAAAAAAATTTTGAAAAATGATTGTAAATTTTCCCCATATCTAACTATACTAAAGGAGATATTCACTAGATTTGGGCTTGAAAATATTCTTCAGATAAATATCTAAAAACAATTTTCGGGTTTTTTTAATTAACAATTTTTAAGGAGTGCGATGATATACGGTGCGGCGGCTCAACCAACACAGCCACTTATACTGCTTCTATATGTGCGATGCGATTGGGCTGCCTCTTCCTACGATTATTTGAATAAAAGAAAAACAATAAACCCCGATGGGCAACTCATGTAACCATACAGCGCCAGCGAAGCCGCGACAGGGATTTTATGCGTCTTCCCAAATCAGCTGATTTGGAAATTGAGAGTTCCAGCGTTCAAGTCCTAGTAGAGTCAGTTATTTTTACACGGATTTGAATACTAGATCGTGGAAATCGTTGTTCTTTGGTGGTGGGTTTCAATTAACCACACATCTCGGGAATGGTCAAACTGAGATGTACAAGACTACATTTCATTTACAGTCATACATGTCATCCTCATTCATCATCTGAAGTTTTATCTGAAAGGTAATTACCGGAGGCTAAACAGGAAAAAGGAAGGTCAAGAAGATATGATGAATCTATAAGTAAAAAAATCTACAGTAAAATAAAGTAGAAACTATTCTTATTTTCTTTAATCACAACAAACCACATTATCGTGTAACAATATTAAGATTGTTCTAATTATAAATACATAAAGACCATTTCATAAACCATTTAAAAATTATAAAATATAAGGCTTAAATAAATTTATTATTTAGTTCTGCACGCACGAATACAAAGGTTATTTTATATTATAATGAATTGTTAGGCCGTGATAATCTATACGTAAAGAAAAGGAACTGTTTCACCCATTTATTAAGAAGAAAGGGAAACTGCAGCCTTGATCATAACAGCATTATAAAATATGAAATTAATAAATAAAAAACAGAAATGATAACAAAAAGTCCATATTAGTGGCTAAAAATTATAAAATATTTTAATTAATATGAAATTTAAATTAATGGCGAAGATTAATTTAGGTACTACTTATTGTTAAGTTTTATATATACCTATGATAATGTAAGTATTACCTATTACAGGATTGTAGAATCCCTTTTTAATCAATTTGACTAAGAAAAAGGAGTAAACTATTACTATAATATTTGGAAGGTACACATACTACGGTGAGTCCTTTCTTAATAGATGAATTTAATCGATCTAAGCTCAAGGAAGATTAGTTTACACTGATGTTTTAAAGATCGGATGTGGTGTACTATATTATTTATTTTTAATTCATTTTAATTTGTCAACTAAATTTTTATAGGGTATTTTAATATTTAAAATAAATGAATGAATAAATAAATATTTAAAATAAATGAAAATTAAATGAATATACCGAAGTATGATTTTACAGACACAGGAGTTATACAAAGTATAATGGTACGACACAGAAAAACAGTTACATCTAATCATAATTTTTAAATTTAAATTTCAAAAATCTTTATTGTACGTTTTGTTTGTTTGCATAATACAGTAATTTGTATATATACTTTTGGGATTAAATTAAATGGATTAAGCTTTTAACGATACATGTAATAAAAAATCTACAGTAATACACCTGCCGATAAATATTTATATGTTGAAAAAATATTGCTTATTCGGATATTCAAATGAAAGTAAAAGGGGCAAACAAAATAAGAAAGAGAGAAAGTGTTAGAGATAATTGAAATGGGACGATAGTGCTGCTATGTCCACGTAGATGACCCGATATATACATTAAAAAATTGCTACAATAGGGACTTTTTCTTTGTTTTCTGTTTAGCTTCCTGAACCACCGTAATGTATTACTTCAGAGGATGAGTGAGGATGTTTGAATGTAAATGAAGTGAGTCGTGTACAGTCTCAGATCGACTATTCCTGAGATATCTGGTTAATTGAAAACCAACCACCAAAGAACACCGGTATCCACAATATAGGATTCAAATCCGTGTAAAAGTAACTGCCTTTACAAGGAATTAAACCTTAAAATTCTAGATTTCTTAATCTCCTGATTTGCGATGAGTTCACCACTTGACCAACCCGATAGGTGCTTTTAGAATAAAAATGTATTTCTCGGGTGAGGATCTACTTCACTTAAACGTTTTAAAAGCCGGTCTCCGTGGCACGAGTGGTAGTGTCTCGGCCTTTCATCTGGAGGTTCCGGGTTCGATTCCCGGTCTGGCTTGCCATTTTCACACACGCTACTAATCATTCATCTCATCCTCTGAAGCAATAACTAACGGTGGTCCCGAAGGTTAAACAAAAAAAAGTTTTAAAAACTATTTATTTTAGTGCTCTTTCATTTATCAAAGCCAAATATTGATATTCCTTACTTTTTTATTTAATTCGGTGTTAATTTATTTATTTTTATTAATATATAATGGTCGCACCAAGAGGTATACGCTTTTGATTTAGTATCATTCGCCAATTCCGCTACCGATTCTATTAAAACTTTACTTTTAATGAAATTTCTCTTTTGTGAAAATTTCAACCTTTCAGGATTTATAGAAACAAACAGCCAAATAAAAACATCAATTTCAGATAAAACAATTTTTTTATTTTCCAAAGAACGGTAACTATATTCCATTCTATTTTATGCGTACTATACAAGTTATAAAAAATCAATGGTGGCATTTAGAAAAAGATTAATTTTAAAACCAAAAATTTTAAGTCAAAAACCGTTTTTCGTTCCGTGTTAACCTCTATTTATTATATGATTCGTTATATATTAATTTTTTATGCTGTTCAAAGCTTAATCTACGTAATTAATGACCGTGCAAATTTGTAAATATTATAATAATAACTTAAAAATTATGTATCTGTAAATATAATGCACGATACATATC
>NC_134462.1:127386190-127403690 GCF_047948215.1 Lycorma delicatula
AAAATAACTATCTTGCTAGGAAGATTTTTGCGCTGTAAGTGCATTACAGTATTTATATTTTTTAAGAAAAGAAATATGCTTATTTTATATGTATAAATAGAAAACATAAATTTTTTCTAATTAAAATCACTGTTATTTAACTTGAGATTTTAAAAAAAATCAGATTTACTATGAAAAAATAATATTTACAGTAAATAATAAATGTAAATTTCCATATTCCACGCACAAGCTTCAAGTTTATGTGGTGATTCAAGGAAAAAAAAATAACACACAACTGCACTGTAGTAGGAACAGTTTAAAACTGATAAAAACAGACGATTAATAGCAGTGTTAAACGCGACGCTAAAATAAATGCAGTTCGAGTCGATTAGGTTAAGTTGCTCAAAAGCTGGTTCAGAAGACCTTGTACTTTTCTGTAAAGTCTGCATAAGTATATATTTATTTATAAATCTATTCAAATATTACCCAATTTTCCTTTTAGGCAGATTTTGTTAAAAACACCGACATTTGTTAAAAAGTAAACGTATTTAATATTTTATTAGAAATTAAAAAGAAAAAATTATGTAGTAACAGATTTCTTCCTTTGCGCGTGCGCGTGTGAGTGTTAAAACTCTTGCATTAGTGATAAAGACATATACACATATAGAACATTATTTTTTATTAAATAATAGAAAGCTTCATCAACGGTATATTACAGTTTTATTTACTGTAATACATAATTTGTGCTAATTTAAAAAAAAATTAGATTGATAAAATTGAAGTGTTAATAAAAAATAAAATAAAAGTAATATGTAAATTCTTTATAGTAATAAATGATTTAAAAAAAGAAAAAAACTAGTTCGATAGCCAATGATAAAATAAAACGATAATTTATAAAATTGTAACGGAAATACGCTGACAGAGGTCTTTTGCTAAGATGAATTTTAGAGGTAATTCTTTTTTCGTTTAATTTTTTTGGATGACTCATCTAGTAAAAACATCTCTCTGTCTGTGACTATGCGTGTACGGTGGAAGGGGGTGAGGGGGAATGTACAAACACAGGTGGCTTCCTTTGCTCTGATTGGCTACCGTCGGACAGTAATGATCACGCGATGCGTACATGTGCACATGTGTGCGTACGTATGTGTATTGTTGTCGAGCGACAATATTAATATCTCTATTTCTTATATAACCGTTCGATGTAATTAAATTAAATCAAGATTTGTCGATTATTTTATATTTACTACATTTTATTTAAAATAATAATTAATCTCCCTTAATATTTATAATTTTTTTTTTTTAAAATATTACGATAAATTTTATCCGTTTTATAAAGTAATTTAAAAAAAAAAGATTCTAATATTACATAATAGCGGATATGTAAAACTTGTAATTAACTCGATTATATCTAAGGTTGCGTTAGACGCTGTAAGCAACCTACATTCCTACATTTACGTAATCCTTTTATGTTTATAAGAACAGAAAATATAATGTTAATTAATACTTCATCAAGCATCAACTAAACCGTTTGCCGACCGATCTCCTAGATGGAATCTTGTGTCATCCGAAATTCCGGGTTCGAATCTCAGTCGCTGTTGGAATTTTTAATTTAATTTAATATACGTTATTGATTTGTTTATTATTTATCAATATGATTAAACATCAATATGATTATTATTATCATAAATATGATTTATGTTGCAGCATGTAAGGCGTGTGTTTAGTGAAGTGTTTATCGTTTGACGATTAGTCTGTCGGAGAGGAAGGACGGTGTTACCTTCCTCTCTGATGATAGTCGCTTCACATTAACTTTATTAATGCTATTCCTAACACATATTAATACATAATACATTTTTCTGTTAATTTGTATCGGCAATAGACTAACATCCAGTTCGTCACTTACTTTTATTTTAATTTTTAATATAGCGTATAAAAAAGCCAATTCTGACCGGAATTTGAACCCAGCACTTTCTGGCTACCTGTACTATCTGCGATTCTGGTATCTTTTGCTAGAATGTTTTGTTACTATTATTTTTGTTTTTTACTCTTTATTCTGGTAAATACAAATTTAAAATTATAATTTATCACCGATAAATTTCAAACATTTTAAAATACATTTAATATTTCACAAACGAAATACTAAATACCGTAAAAATTTGGTAAAAAAACATACTTATTTAGAGAATACGATTATCAGAATAAGAGTCGCTTTTGGAAAGTAATCTAACATCACAATCACTATCATCACCGCCTCTCTTTAACCTCACTCTGTCCCTGAGAGAGCGAAAATTCTCTCTCTCACTCGCTCTCTCACACTCTCTCACTCACTCTCTCTCTCTCTCTCTCTCTCTCTCTCTCTCTCTCTCACTCTCTCTCTCTCTCTCTCTCTCTCTCTCTCTCTCTCTCTCTCTCTCTGTGGGTGCGTGTGCGCGCGCAAATGTTGAGGGGTACAAAGATCTAACTTCTCAAGGGCGCAATTTCCAGCCTCCACGATATTTATGCCTAATCGTAGTTCTGTTAAATATTGTAAGGAATAAATATAGCCAAATCAAATTTAATTCTAATCTCTGATATATTTTTTTGAGTATTGTATAACACTCTATGAAATTATTTCATAAGTACAACAATTATATTTCTCACTGTGAAAGGAGAATCCTGTCTACATTTTTTAAACGTTCAAGTTCATCGTCACATCGAATTTATAAATTTTATTAAAACTTTTAGTGAAGAAATTATTTTAGCATAAATAATGTTTTTAAAAGATAATTTTATAAAATGTAAACTACACATTTTATATTTGCATATTTTTTCTTTATATTTTAATCTGTGTAATCAAATATATATATATATACACAAGATGATTTAGGAAAGAGAAATAATTTGGGAACCGATTTTAGAGCTTGAAATTAAGAAGAAGGGTTCCAGTTACGGCTAGCAAATTCTTTAAAAAGAATTAGGAAGAAGCCGTTTCCCGTTAGATTCTTTACTTAGCTAACATATATTGTCGCGTAACTAAAAAAAATGTACCGCTGCCTCTCTACTTTTGAAGTATTGTGTCGGATTACATGAAAACAGTCTTGATGTTGCATAAATAATTAAAAATTTTTAAATTTACCAAAAACAAAATATTTGATAAAATACACTTTATCTCTCGTAGCTATAAAATCGTCATCCGAATTAATGGAACTAAACTAATCGAAATACTTCAATACTTTTTAAACTGTATAAAATAAATATTATTTAATTTTTTATTTATTCAAACTTTTATTCATGGTATTTAATGTCGTCTATCGATCGTTGACTCGGTACAAATGCGTAAAAAAATTATTTTTTTATTCACGCCAGTTTTATCATCTCCTTTATTTTATTTTTTATTTATTTTTAACTCCTTTATTTTTAACTTTTAAACAATTAACTTTTATTTTTAACTCCTTTATTTTTAACTTTTAACAAATGCGTAACTTTTAACTTTTAACAAATGCGTAAAAACATTATTTTTTTTATTCACGCCAGTTTTATCATCTCCTTTATTTTATTTTTTTGTTTTGCTGTATAAGAATGTTTATTAGGTACAGAAATTATAATATACAATTTTTTTTCTACTTTTCTTCTCTTTTGCTTCATTTAAAACCGATTTTTAAAAGTTTTTATCTGCTTTTTATCAGGCGTAGTACATTAATTCTTCCGCATTTATTAGTTATTTAACAAAGCTCTCGTACTACAAACCTAAAAAAAAACTTGTTTTTCGACACCGAATGTTGTATTTTACGTCGGATATCTACCACCAATAAGAAACCACCAATATTACTCCTTAATTTTGGTCTCAAAAATTATAGTGTTTCTCTTTATTAGAAGAAGCGAAATCTTTCGATAGCTGGAAACAAAGCGTTTCCAGAGCTTTGTTTGTATCAATTTTTTTCATTATTTTCATCAACAGAACATGTCCTGAGGATTTTCTCAATTTCTTCGTTGGACAGCCTGTATAACAGTGTCATGCTTAGTAGAAAAATTTTTTTTAAATAATAAAAGTATTTTCTTATAAAATTAAAAAAATTATCTAAGATGATTTTAGCGGATTGCATAAGCATGCGCTTTTTAATTTTTTATACGTTATTATAATAATAATAAAGATTAAAATAACTGGAAGATACACGAAGCATTAACATAAAAAGTTACTTTGACTCTAGTTTGTCATTCTATAACAGAATTTCTATGCCTCCTCGAGAAGGTTTTAAAAAGACTCCTGCATAGCAACTTTTAAAGTCTTTTAAAAAGGAGAAAATTTATAAGCCTGACTAAACCCTTTTGAATAAATTGCATTTTGTACAAAACAAAAGATATCATTACGTTTTCCTTTTAGAAAAATTATTTAATAAAAAGTTTATTTTAAATGACTCTCCGTTTTTGTCTAATGGAAAAAGAAATTATATTCTATTCGTATTGCAAATGTACGAGTTTTTATTTAAACAATCGAAATAAATACAGGCTTTTTCTTTTTAAGAAGTATTTTTACCTTTCTGGGTTTTAGTCGTTAAAAAACTTAATTTTCAATGTTTAATATTTATTTATTTACAACAAATGTATCGTGTCCGGGCGATGATATTCAAATGGACATCAGCATGCGCACGCATAATTCGCCTAAATAGTAGTATTTTGTTTATTTACGGAATACGAAATAAAAAAAATTGGTAGGTCATATTTTTACAGATAGCAATACTCTTTCTATAAATATGTAAGCATTAACAACTGGAAAGCAAAATTTACGTATAGAGATTTACGTGAATAATAATTATAAATATTGTCATTATGTTTCTGATATTTAAATAATAACTGTGACCAGAGTAGTTATATTACGTGATCATCCAACCAGAAGGCTTTTGGAAATAAACATAATTATTATTACCTAGAAGGTAATTTTGATACGTTTCTATTACATATCTATGATGTTACATTCACATTTGTAGCTTTGATTTGTTGATTTGATCTCGTATTTGTAACTGTGATGACGTTTATTCCATAAATTTTGAAATGATATTTAAGTTTAGAGGAAATTACACGTTTGGTCCATTTATTTACTTCTCGAAATACATATTGAATTGATTTAATTAAATACTATTTTATTTATATTCAGTTACACATAATAAGAAAGAGATATTTATCAGGACGAAAAAATGGAAAGTCCAAAAAAAACTGCCGTTCTATGGTAAAATTAAAAGTTATTTTTGTATATTTGTTAGAATTATACCCTTTTATACTTTTTAAAGACTTTAATTTTTTTATATTTATTAAAGACTGTTAATCTTTCTATATTTATTGAAAACCTTTTACGCAATTTGCGATTTTCTGGTCGAAAAGTTTCCAATTTTTTTCAGTTTTCAGGTAACGGTACGACGCATTATCCGTTACTGTGTCGGATCCTTCAACAACATTTTCCACAATTTTTTTAAACCGGTGTATAATATTGTCATTACACATTTCATGTGTAATTTTTACCGTTTTCACCCAGGTTGACAAACCTTTCATAAAATCATCTTTTGCGCTCTTTAATTCTTTATCCGCCCACACCTTTCCCGTACATGTTCTGCATTAACCTAACTTTCATCTAGATAATAAATTGTTTTTCCCTCTTCATGAAATCGCTTAATTTCTCTTAAATATTCTCTACGCCGTGAAACAATATCATCGCGTTCAATCAATAAAATTTTTTTTCAGGACATGAAATGAAAATTTACTGATTTTAAAACAAGATGTAATGTAGTTCAAGAAAAATTCGGTAGTTCAAAATCAGAACTAACGGCATTTAATATTTTGTTAAAGTTGAGAAGCTGATATTGATATAAAACGATATTTGTTCGTTTTATTGATATTAAACGAATGAACTTTTTTCTAATAAGTTTTAATAAAATCATTCAACTTTTCAAACGCTTTCGAGTCTTTTTAGGGCTAACATGCTTACCATCAATTCTGTGCTTCTTTATTACATTAAAAATTATTCTTTCGCTAACGCCTGTTGCCTTGCACTACTTGCTCACAAAAATGTTTCTGACTACAGTTTCAGGGTTTACTTGTTTTAACGTTTTATATATATATATATATATATATATATTCCCGATTTATGTTTCACGAGACAGAATCACTCATTTGTTAAAACCCGATAGGTACAAAATGCAGAGTAAATTAAAATTAATGAAAATAACACAGAATAAAACTGTTATAAAAATGAACTATGAAACTGTATTGTACCGTATGGAGTTATACGATCACATAATTTATCTGTGCACCGTTTCGTGACACACTGACTTGTGATTCGCACAATCGAGGAGCGCATATACGAAACACATCAGAATATTTTAAGTGCTTTCTTGATGATAAATTAAACAATTTTGATATTTCAAATTGAAGAACGATAAGCATCATTCCGTCGTGTTAGTGTTGTGAAAGTCAAACCGTTACCCTTCTCTTCATTCCTAGTAAAGTTTTCCTCTCTTGCAGTTGCGTTCGTCATCAATATCGCTTTGCACATTATTATTGGAAACCTACTCGAGTGCTATAAATCCATTATTAACTTAAAATGCGACAGTGCTTACGATACCAAACAAAACCCAATTTTCCAAGTATTTAACATCTTCCAGAATACATAAGTAATTTAGTTTTTAGTAAAATATTTTCCTGTCTTTTTACTCAAATAAGACTCTACGCCGAATTCTTATATAGTACTTTTTCAATTCTTTTTTCTCGTATAGTTTAATGAATTTTTTCCTAATATCTTATTGCTATGCACAAATAAACAATAAATTGTTATCGAGCGTAAAAATAGATTTTAAACCTCAAAAGAGCTAAGTAATCGTAATATTACGTATTATACATTGTATCTATTTTTGCATCGTTAAAAAAATATGATGTAATAATATTGACAGTAAATTTGTTACCTGTAAAATGAGAACCATCTTTAATTTTTGTTTTATTATCAGTACCGTTAATAAAATTTTTTACTTTTCAATTTTTTTTTAAATCATCTTTAATTTTTGTTTTATTATCAGTACCGTTAATTTATTTTTTATTATTATAAAATAAACATTTTTTTAAAATTACAAAATTATTTTTTTAAATACTTTTTATTTTTACTTTTTTATTACTATTTAATATTATTAATTTTGTATTCAATGTTTTATTTTGATTTTTAGAATAAAAAAATATTTAATAACTTCGGAATGATCTGAAAATATTAACCCATTTAGAAATTTTCGAATGAATTATTTAAATTCAAATAATTATTACCTGAATGAAACTCTTCAACTCCAAGCAAACATTATCGATTAATATCACCTGTAAGCTTTATTACAGTTATATACAACTGTACAACTTCGATTTCTCTGTACTTCTTGCACTTTGTTCACTAGTACATGAATAACATATTGTAATAATAATTAATTTCGTATTTTTTGGATATTTCCTTACAAAGTAATAAACGTTATCAGTTCAGAAATGATATCTCTGGTTAAGAAGTGTTATTTCGATTTGATTTATAATAATTTAAAACTTAAAGTATTGGAAATCTTTAGCATGGATCACAGCTTAAAGGCCATCACTCCGCACAACAGACTTTGTAAATAAATATAAAACTAATGGAACATCCACCTGGTTAACCAATCGATATATGAGGTGTGTGAGAAAAGTAATGAAACTGACTTTTTACTTACCAAAGTTTTTATTTTTTCAAACAACAATATTATCCCCTTCAAAGTAGTTCCCTTGGACAGCTATACACCGGCGGAGTCGTTGTTTCCACTCCAGATAGCAGCGCTGGAAGGCTTCAACTGGTAGGGCTTTTAACCGGTCGGTCACAGTCTTTTGAATGTTCTCCAGAGTTCCAAAATGACGTCGTTTTAAGACACGTTTCAATTTCGGGAAAAGGAAAAAGTCACAAGAATACAAATCAGGTGAATAGAGGGGTTGAGGAATCGTAGGAATGCGTTTTAAGGTCAAAGATTCCGTGACGGAAACGGCCGTGTGCACGGGGCATTGTCATTATGAAGCATCCACTTGTCTGCAACTCTCACGCAAATCACTGTTTTCCTGAGCATTTCAAGGATACCTTTGTAAAACACTTGGTTGACAGTTTGTCCTGGAGGAACAAATTCTTTATGCACGATACCCCTACTGTCAAAAAAGCACGGTTTTGATCTTTGATTTGCTCATTCTACATTTTGGGTCGAGGAGATGGAGTGTGCCACTCTTCGCTTTGCCGCTTTGTTTCAGAATCGTACTCAAATATCCATGATTAATCACCTGTGTTCACACGATTCAAGAATTCTTGGTCATTGTCAATCCTCTCAAGAAGATCAACGCACATGTTTCTTCGATTGTCCTTCTGTTCCGTTGTGAGGTTTTTCGGCACCAATTTCGCACAAACCTTTCGCATGTCCAAATCGTCTGTCAAAATTTGATGTACGGTGAAAATGTTTAAATATAACTGTTCACTCATCATCCTTATTATTAAACGACGGTCTGTTCTCACAAGAACCCTCACATGCTCAACGTTTTCGTCAGATTTTGAAGTTGAAGGTCTCCCAGAGCGTGGTTGATCTTCAACTTGTTCTCGGCCTTCCAAAGTTGATTTGTGCCAGCGAAAAACTTGTGCTCTTGATAAGCAATGTTCCCCGTAGACCTGTTTCAACTTTTCGAAGGTCACACTCGCGGATTCCCCAAGTTTAACATAGTACTTGATTGCACAACCTTGCTCTAAATTCCGATACTCCATTTTCGTAACACGACTTCACTAATGGTGCTGTCAAAAATAGCACCCATAACACCAATAGCTTCGTTGACTAAACGGAGTTGAAAGTCGTACTGAGCATGTGGAAGGGATGAACAAACCGGTAGACACAGCGTTGCCAGATCGCTCGGAGTCTCATACACCTCGTATAATCTCTGTTAAATAACTTTTAGATCGGTAGACGAAAGTCTCATTAAATTTATTTACCGATGCTAACAAAGCCTCTAGATTCTCCGGATGGTTTTTGTAAAATTGCTACCCCGACAAAAACATGAAAGATCGAGTGCTTTCGACTGGGTCTTGACGATCCGATCTCTCAATCATTCTAATATCACAAAGTAGGGACACAACGCTGTGAAAGTGCAAAGGCCTTCAACGCAACCCCAGTCAAAACAACCCCTTCCGACGTAATCCAGTATCTATTTGTAGGATACTGCCGGTGTTGTGAATGTACTGAAACTTCAGAGAGATTACGTTACTACGAAAAGCTTTAAATCTGTCCCCTCGCTTTTTCGATAATATTTTACTCACCCTATGTAATAAGAATGAATCATAGTTCCTATTATAGATTTATATTACAGTGCGTTCGGAAGAATTATGCGGTGCATTCTTTTTTTTTCAGCGTTAGGTTGGTTCGTTTGGCTGCTCAGTAAAAAAACAAGACGTCACTTGTCGAGTTGTGAATAAACGTGCTTCGTTTCGTTTTGTTTTCGAAATTAATAGTTGCGAGAAGCATAATGGTGTTTTCGTACAGGTACGCATTTTGTTGCTGAACACGTGACAAGAAAATGCCAATTCATGAAGATGACAATTAGGCTGAGTTTTCAAATAAAATCGTTTCCAAATACTCCTGTTCCTCACTGCAATGCAGTTCAAACTTTTATCGAACAATTTTAAACATCAGGCTCTGTTGAAGTAGTCGATCGAAGCGGAAGACTACATAAAGTAAATGAACAGAAGCTGCTTGATATTTCGGATGCTATGGCCGAATGTCCATCTGGGACATTAGGCCGTGGTTCCAACTAGTTTTTCAAAAAAGATTGGACTTTAAAGCGCGTTCTACTCACACCGACCCAGACACCAACTTTCCCTTCATATAAAGATTTTTCATATAATTCACGGAGTTTATTTGTCGACCACATTCGTTTATTTCGTGAATTAATATATCCTACTAGTTGGATATATTAATTCATATATATATTAATTCACGAAATAAACGAATGTGGTCGACAAATAACCTCCGTGAATTATATGAAAAATCTTTATATGAAGGGAAAGTTGGTGTCTGGGTCGGTGTGAGTAGAACGCGCTTTAAGGTCCAATCTTTTTTGAAAATACAGTTAATAGTGATCGTAATTGTGCTGCTTTAACAAACTTCCGTTAGTCAATTAACAAAAGTGAAAACCCAAAATGATGGCACCACAGCACACACAGCTATCGAATCAAAATGACGTTTTCACAAAATGCACTGGTGAACAAATCATTTCGAGTGGTTTGTGGGCTGCACGATCGCCCGATCTGACTCCTCAGATTACTTTCTATGCAGGGCAGCGAAACAAGTAGTGTATCGCAACAGACAACGTACGATTGGCAACTAAAATTTCAATAACGGCATACGTACGAGACATTCCAGTACATCAGCCGGTTAAAATGTTTGACAAATTGAAACGTATGAAGTGTTGTAATGATGTTAGAGAAGGTCATTTTCAACACCTTTTATAAATTATTCCCGTTATTGTAATATCCGTTTCTATAAAATTGAAATAGAAATACAAAGTAATAATTAAGAAAGTTTCGTCTTTACACTTGCACAGTTTCAGTGCACAGCAACTTTCCGAACCCGCTGTATACAAGGTTTTTAAGTTATCAGTTTGCTATTGAACCAGTCTCATTACCTTATGTACAGATCTCGTACATCGTACATATCATCAGCTAATTAATTTTGAAAGCGATTCAAGAAAAAAGTATTCGCCTATTTAAAATTAATTAGTAGCCTAAGTAAAATATTTATTAATTCTCAAAGTCGCTTTTTCGAGAATTAAACAGAGATGAATTTTTTGTATGTTTATGTACGTGCATATCTGAACCTCATATGTTGGTTTGAAATAAATTCAAGTTTAATTAATTAATTACAAAGATGTGTTACCTTGTCTCATAAGTTAAATGAAAATACTGCTATTACGCGTCAAGATCGTACTAAAACATTTCGTGCTCTTAATATATACTGACGTAGGTACGTACTAGACATTATAACACATTTTAAAGTTATATTATATTGTGTAATAATAATATCAAATTTTACTATAGAAACGAAACAGATGCCTGCATTATTACAAAAAATAATACAATAAAAAATTTAATTATTAGATTAACACCATAAAAAAAATTAGATTATAGATTATAACAGTCACGGCCCGCTTGAAAATTTGTATTCTGTAATAATTAATTTGTTACCTTTTTCTTTTTTTCGGTACCTGGGACACTTTATTTTATCCAATAAGTAAGAAGCAAAATATTTTTTTTTATTTTTATAAAAAATCAAATATATCCTATTTTACAATTAGATTATTTACTTATATTTTTCTTCATAATAGAATAAGGAAAAATGAAAGTAAATTACCCTTGTAAATCACTCTGTAATCTAACTCGACTTGCAAACGTGTGAAATGTAATGAAAAATCTAAGTATATTATTTATTAATAAACAATAATAATAATTATATAACGTTGTAACAACGGGGTTATGCCTTCTTTCAGTTACTAGATGATAAATGAATTTTGTAGCTTGTGCAAAATGCCATGCCTGACTGGGATTCGAACCTAGAAGTTCCGGATGAAAGTCCGAGACCCTACCACTCTGTCACGGAGATGGGCAAAATAATAATTATAAGAAAGTATAATTAAATGATTCGGGGCATATTATTGGTTTTTTATTTATTCAACTCACGCGGGATTAAAGCTGAGTTAAGTTAAAACTGTAATGAATTTCATAGATGTTGCATTTCATTAATGAATTTCAACGGAAATGTTGTTGTTGTCATCCGTTCAGTCGTGTTCGACCCTCGGCGATTCTATGGACAAGTTTTCTCCATCCGCTTCTGTCACTGATTGCTTCTTTCAGTTGTTTCATGACCATGCCTGTATCAGTTTTGATGGTACGAAGCCAACGGATCCTTGGGTGGCCAGATCTCCTTTTGCCGCTGACCATACAAAGCATCATTGACTTTTCTAATAAATTTGACCGCATGACACATGTCCGAAGTACGAGAGATTGAGCCGAAGTGCTTTGCCTTCAAGGGACATGTCTGGTTTCGCCAGCTCCAAAACTGCCCTGTTTATAATTTTGGCTGTCTATAGTATTCGCAGCATCCTTCTCCAGCATGCCTTCTCGAAGGCATCAATCCTTCTTCTATTTTCCCTCTTCAGGGTTCAACTTTCACATAATTGCGTTTTATCATGGGGTTTAAAATACTCCATGATAAAAAACTGATAAAACTCATTTTATCGTTATTATGAAAAGACTTATTAAACCCAAGACAATGCAGTCACTATATATAAGAGTTATTCATCGCTTAAGGTTGAAATATGGAATGGAGATTTTATAGCTTATGAATAATGATGTAGCTCATTGGGATTCGAACCAAGAGTCTTCCTCGGAACACTCTTGGAGGAAGACTTTTTCTAAATTAATCCCAATGGACTCTTGTTTGAGATGCTATTATTCCTTCCATGGAGTAAGGCGGAATTTTTAAAATTCTTTTTTAAAACGCACCGTTTTCTGTAAAATATCTCCTTTAGTAATGTGCATAAGTATATATGTAGAATTATTCCTTCGAAAAAATATTTTTGGTGAAAAGTTCAAACCTATAACGTCGGTAAAATATTTATAAATATCTTTAACGTTTGTATAAAATTTGTTTGTTTGTTTGCAACATCATCACGCAAGAACCAACGGACCAGTTGCTTTAAATTTTCAGGATGGATTTGTTTTACCCCAGGGGAAGTTTTAAGTCATACATCAAACCCTTTGGGGATTAAGGTATAAAAGATATTCATTAAAGAAAAAAAAAAATTATCCTTTTATCATATATTTCTGTCATTATTTTATTCATTATTATGTTTCTGGCACCTGGCAACGGAAATATAATAAAATAAAATGGCTAATTCTTTTTTATTTAAAGAATACCTGTTAAATATTTTTATTAGATTGTCTAAAACGTATTTAGCCTTTAGGGGCCATAACTGAGAATATATTCATTGTTATTCGAAAATAATATTATGAAACCGTATATGCACCATTTTTTTTATGGCCTTTTTTCGACATCATCATATACCGTCGCTATTGAACTTCTGTAATTTCCGGTTAAGAAATTGTAATACGTGGATTTCACAGGCCTCTTTTGAAAGTAGCTTAACACCATTCAACCTTCCTGGGCGTCAGTGTGAGCTTTGCTGCAGAGTACGAAGCTTTTCCTCGCTTCGACCACGATCTTTTTTGCACGTTTTTTTCATAGGTTATCCACTTTTCATCACTCGTGATCAACCTCTTCAGAAACGTCTCGATTTGTTTGTTTTACTAGAGATTCGCAGATAGGAATGCGAAGGAGTAAATTTTTCTTAGTCAGATCATATGGCACCCAAATATCGAGCTTCTTTTTGTAGCCGGCTATCTCCAAACGGTATAACATTGTTTGGTGATGGATATTTACGCCATTGCCGATTTTACGACTGCTTATATGCCGGTCTTCCTCAGCTTTTGCCAGAATATTATTCACTTTTTCTGTGATTGGTCGCTCATTGCGAGGAGCATCTGAACATCGAAATTTCCAGCACAAAGCGACTGAACAATTAAAGCGATGAGGGGGATATTAGTTTTGCTGGCTGGGTCAGTCAAGTGGTGAACGCGCCTTCCCAAATCAGCTGATTGGGAAGTCGAGAGTTCCAGCGTTCAAGTCCTAGTAAAGTCAGTTATTTTTACACGGATTTGATTACTAGATCGTGTATACCGGTGTTCTTTGGTGGTTGGGTTTCAATTAACCATACGTCTCAGGAACGGTCGAACTGAGACTGTACAAGACTACACTTCATTTACACTCATACATATCATCCTCATTCATCCTCTGAAGTATTATCTGAGCGGAGACAGAGTAGTTTAACAAGCTATGACGGAGTAGTTTCGCAAGCTCGAGTTCGACACGGTTTCGGTAACGGCATAACAGTAAACGTGTGAGGAGTACATCACAAGCATTCCATCGTCGACAGTGGGTGAATGCAGGAAGTTATTCGATGAGTTATTGGAAAACAGCAGTGAAAGTGGCAGTATTATATTCATTCATAAAGTATGTCTTAGTTCTGTTGTAGGTAGTAAAAGTAGTGAATTCTATGAACTTTAAACTTTTCTGATGTTATTTTGTTGTTAATCCAATTTAAGGGTATTAATATTAGCGGGCATTAGAACGGTTTTAATAAATTCGCTTGTATTATGGTTTTTGTAATTTAATTGTCTTTAAATAAATCTTGTCCTTATATGATTTGCTATTTTGTATGACGTATATTCATTATTATTATTTATTTAATTTTCTGTGCTTTTAGAGTAATAAATTGTATTTACAAGAAATTTTTAGTTTGTTTGTCTCTCAATAATCTGGTCGAACCGCAAACACGCCATAATACTATAACGCGAATGTAACAGTTGGAAACAATAATCTAACAGTTACATCAAGCTATTCTTCCGTAAAGAAATCTATATCGTACGTTTTATTATATAAAAGCGATTCAGGGATGGAATAAGTGATATAAAAATGTTTAATCAATAAAAAATGCAGTTTATTTCTAAAGAAAAGGATTTATGTTGATAGTTATATAATTATTTATTACAGATTTACCTCAATGGTACAGTAATAAAAATTACGTTTATTTATTTATTTTTTTTATATCACATAAGTTAAGAATCAAATAAAATAAAGAAGGCATGCACTGTCGGAAGCTTATTTAAGGAAGAGATATACGTCATCGTTATAGAATACGTCAATATGTCTAATTTATTCAGTTGGTCAGGTTCGTTCTAAATTGAAGGGAAACTAAAATTTCACGTTAAGTAAAGCATAAAGTAGTAAATAGTAACCGACCGAAGCAGTCAGTAAATTGGGGTTAATAACCCCCTTATATTACTGATCTCATATAAACAGAGTTGTGTTCATCGTTTATTAAACAAAACTCTGACGCCCAGTTTTGCTGCTTTCTAATTTATATTTTTTATTAAATTTTTTTTTTTTTTAAATTTTATTTGTCTATGTTCTACTTTAAACCTTAATACATAACCTGAAATTTTTATGTTTCGTTGTAGCGTGTTGAAGGAACATAA
This sequence comes from Lycorma delicatula, assembly GCF_047948215.1. Classification (NCBI taxonomy): domain Eukaryota; kingdom Metazoa; phylum Arthropoda; class Insecta; order Hemiptera; family Fulgoridae; genus Lycorma; species Lycorma delicatula. Next base: position 127,401,309 of record NC_134462.1, read on the forward strand.
ACTCTGACGTAACCAATGTAACTTTCTTTAAAAAATTAAAAATTGAATTTCTGAGGAACTTAAAATTACGTAGAATTTTACTTCATAGTAAATTTTATAAAGAATTTATAAAAGGAATAATTTATTTTATAATTAAAAAATTATTTAATTTTTTTTTGTAATAGGTTATAATGGATATAAAAGTAGTAGGAATAAACGGTTTGATTGTTATCATTGAAGAATATTAGGTCAAGTTTTCTCATATAAAAATGTCTTTAACTGGATCCCGACGATTAAATTATGCGACGATAGATTATTATTAAATTATTATTATTATTATTAGTTTAAAATTATGCATTCAAATACATCAATTATTTACTGCAGTTGTTAACAGATCGAAAAGTGGTAGTGTTCTATCTTTCATCCATAAGTTTACAGATTCCAAGTCCAGGTTTAGCATCTTTGCATGCAACTAAATTCATATCATCTTACAAAAAAGCATAATAATATTAATAGTAAGTAGTACATATTACTAGTACAGATCTGGGACTTGTTTTATCCTATTTTCCAGGTCAAATTGCATAAAAACCACCAATTTACTCCTTAATTTGGATCCCAAAAATTTCTGCACGGCTTCTTTTTATTAGAAGAGCTGAAATCCGGGCGAAAACTTTCACTAGCCGTAACTCGAAAACAAAGCGTTTCCAGACCTATGTTTATGTGAAATTTTTTCAATATTTTTACCAATAAAACATGTCCTGAAAGTTTCTTTATGAGATACCTTATTTATCAATGTGTAATTTACTTATTAATACGAGTTATTACCCGTATTACTATGTTTCTGATTCCACTGTGCGATAATTCTTGAAATTTTCCCGTTATTGTTAGTTCTGCTGTTATTAACAATATTTATTAATATTCAGTTAACAATTTATTCTTTATCTTAGACCAATAACTAATGAAGTAAAAACGTAGAAAATCTTGGACCTTTTACTTTAGATGAGTTGTAAGATTTTTATTAAGTTCTTGATACTATATTAACAACTTAATTATTTACAAGATTTTAAAATTAAAGTAAAACGGTTTTAAAATATTTACTGATAATTGTAGATTGTGCTGCGAGATAATGTTTTTATGACATATCACATCACTTTTAACGATATTATACTATAATATCCTTTTAAAGAGAATAATTAGTTACTGTAGTATTCAAATTGCATGAAAGTGTCTTGAATTGTTCATCTGAGGCTTGCTGGAATATGTTCGAATAATAACATTGCGTTAAGTACCGTATTCTATTAACTGCTAGTTTAGTTGTTACTGGTCAGTACTAATAAACGTTATAATTAATTACTTATTGTTTAAATTCTCTATTATAATTAATTATTGTTTAAATGCCAGCACAGTTCTGTCACCTGTTTGTGATAGTCATTTCAAGTTCTTACACTGAAACTAACAGTTTCTTTATTATTTTTGGTAAGTTTTTCACTATCGGTAAATCCGATCAATATTTGTAATAGACTTATCGAAATACATTTCATACGTATTCCTTTTTATATTTCTTCAGTCGTGTTAATGTATATTAGGTATGAAAAATTTATTTTAAGAGGATGAGCCGTTAAAGGGTAAACAACAAGGATAATTATTATTACCTGAAAATAAAATAAAACCGACGAAGAGACATATTGATCGTTAAAAAATATTCAATTTGACTTGAACTCCCGTAAAAAGAATAACTTAAATCAACTACGTAAGGATTGAACTACAGAGTTATGAAATGTATCTAACGAAATGTAAACAACAATAAAATTTTATGCACTACTGTCAATAATTCAAAAAATTCTGTATCAAATTAACAGACAGAAAAAAAAACAGATTTGTATGGAAAAATTGTTGGAAAATTTGCGAGAAAAAAATTTACGCAAGATTTGATTGGAAATTTGCTAAGCACGATAGTTTAATTTATCTGAAAATTAGAACAGTAATATTACTTAGAGCTGCTATAACACAACAGAATAGTATTCTAAACGCCATTAAGAAATAATAATTAAGAAATAATAATTTTAAAAAATAAAAATTTTTCTTCCTACGCTTATTCTTTAATTTACTCCAATGTTATTAGATGTTGAACGACGAAACGGCAAGAGTGGGGGGTCAGACTTGATTGAACGTAGTTGCTGGATCTCTGTAATGACGTATATCTTTATCGCTCTCTCTCTCTTTCACACGTAAACCCTCTCTCTGTTCTCCTCCCTTTATCACTCTCTCAAACCGGGATTGTTTCTGTGTCATTAGTTTCTATTGTCTAGCGCTTGATAAGGCGATAGTAACTACCGTGTAATGATCGGGTAATACTGTTAGTAAAAGGGCGATGGTAATGGATTGTTTCTTACTACGACTAAT
>NC_134462.1:127708690-127858690 GCF_047948215.1 Lycorma delicatula
CAAACCCTTTTAACAAGTCCAGATAGATAATCACGGTAAAGAAAAAATATCCAATCACAGGATCATGAAGCAGTCCAACATTAACATTAATTTTTGGGCTATCTCTAATACGGTTAAATGTAACATGTGGGTTCTCTGATCCCTTTCTTCGAGCGTTCACTTTTCTAGACATGTGAAATGTAACCTCGTCTAAGAACAAAACATTTTTAAGACAACAATCATCTGATTTCCGCAGTAAATTTCTTTCTAGAAGTGCGATCTGGTGATGTAATGTACTGCAATATTTGTAATTTATAAGAAAAAAATATAATATTTCTTTAAAACATCGTGAATGGTAGATCGTGGAAGATTTAAATCGCGCTCCCCAGGGCTGTGAACAAAAGACTGACGAATGATCATTTTTTTATCTGCTGTTCTGAGTCTGCCTGCACCCTTCTTTGTTCAACAACTGCCAGTTTCTTTAAATTTATCATACCGTGAACGAAGAGGGTGGCTCTAAGTTATATCTAGTTCTAAAACTGCGTCGATCTTGATTATCTAATTTCGTTATAATTAACTATTCTACACATTGTGCTTTCTTCTGTAGATTCATGCCGACTGACCTATGTTTTCGCAGCGCTATTTAGTATTTTTCTAGAAAAACGTTATGGTTACCTGTTACAGAGAGCCCAACCATTCGTTAATAGAAGTATTACTTTTATTCTTATAACGCTTAAAAGTTGTTCAGTTAATTCAAGGACACCCGGTATTATTTATTAGCAGATTATACTGCAACAGAATTTAATTTCAATAATTAAATTAAAGTCGACAATTAAAAGAATATCTACCTCCACTATTTTAAGGTTCTTACATTTATCTTTAATTAATTTACTATAAAAAATAATCGGAGATTACAATTAAGAAGCAGAGACTATAAAAAAGAAAAATCAACAGAAGATAAGTCTTTTTTTTTAATTATTTAAAATTTGTTTACTTTCATGAATAAACTAAAATTTCTTTTCACTGACCTATGAATGATAATGGATATTAAATTTGTTTTTAAATCTATATACACGTCTACTGTTTCGTATTTATGAAAACGCCTTGGAAAATTTAAAAATGCCAATTTTTTTTTTTGTTTAAACATATCATAATTTTACAATAAAACATATTACTCTCAGCCTCCCAAAAAAAAAATTATTTTTTCACTATTAAAGAATAAATAACCAATGCCACGGAAGTATCACAATTTTGTTGTCAGCTTTTTTTTAAGAATGAATTACGAGTACTGTATAATTTTCATCAAGGATTGTATATTTGTATAGCATATATATATATGTATATTTGTACAGCATAAACACATGGATAATTTAATATAATTAATTTTATAAATATCGCTCTACGTAATTCATATTTATGATCTGCTACCCCATTTTTGATTTCTTAATAAAACTCATTCTGATTTTTTTTATATCTACATTTTACATAAAAGATAATAATTAATAAAATAAATTATATATTAATATAAAATAATAAATTAATAATGAATTATAATTTAATTAAAGTAATTTTATATTACATATAAAATAATAACTAATTAAATAAAATAAATTAATTAAACGCTAAATCCAATCTTTCCTTAATTTTTATTTTCTCGGAAAACTTTGTTTGAATAGCTATATTAAAGGGGGAAAGTATGGTGATCATGTCAAAAGCAGCCACGGGGTTTTTGCAAATTTTTATGTTTTAGGGCCAAACTATTTCATCTAGAACAAAAAAAAAAAACAAATTATGTATGTATGTCGTACTGCTTTTGGCATTATATCTCTTATCATTTTCTGTTTAGTTTCCGGAACCACCGTAAAGTATTACTTTTGAGGATATTATGTGTGAATTTAAAAACGAAGTGTAGTCTTTTACGGTCTCAGACCGACCGTTCCTGAGATGTGTGGTTAATTGAAACCCAACCACCAAAGAACACCGGTATCCACGATCTAGTATTCAAATCCGTGTAAAAATTACAGACTTTACTAGGATTTTATCATAAACTACGCTCGCTTCGCTCGCTAACCTCTTCTAATTAACGTTATATATATAAATTATATATGTTATTCTCCAACATTGGTGGTAATTAATCAAATCCACCGGTAATTAAGCATAATTATCACCGGATTAATAATAAAATTATCATTATGATTAAAATTGTCATTTTGTTTATTACTTTCTTTTCCTGTTTAGCCTCCGGTAACTGCCGTTTAGATAATACTTCAGAGGATGAATGAGGATGATATGTATGAGTGTGAATGAAGTGTAGTCATCAGTCTTGTACATTCTCAGTTCGACCATACCTGAGATGTGTGGTTAATTGAAACCCAACCACCAAAGAACACCGGTATCCACGATCTAGTATTCAAGTCCGTCTAAAAATAGCTGGCTTTACTAGGACTTGAACGCTGTAACTCTCGACTTCCAAATCAGCTGATTTGGGAAGACGCGTTAACCACTAGACCAACCCGGTGGCTTTATTTTGTTTATTACTACCGTAGTAATGATAACTTTTTTTTTAACAAATCTAAAACACGTGTCGGTTCAGTTTTTTAAGTTCATTGCTATTGTCCAGCTAATCTACGACAAGATAATTTGAATTCTTGTTCATTCTCTCTACGTAATTGACGTTATAGTGGAGAAATATATGGACAATTAGTTTCTTAAATATCAACTGTATTTAAAGGTTTTATCTATAGGCGTACTTTCGTTTGTTATTTTTTAATTTTCTGCTTGGTAGATGTTAATTTTATACTATGTAGTGTTGTAAACGTATTTTTCTTGTATTTATTACTGATCGTAATAAGAAAATGATATTTTGTGCTTCTGTATTTTGTATTTGTTCTCTATTCTGTGATCAATTTTTACACGAGTTTGAACGATGGATAGTTTAAAATTGTGTTAAATGTTATAGAATATTCGTTATATTAAAAAAAAAATCTTAATGAATTATTAATTGTATTTATTTAGAAAAGAAGAAAACATAATAAGTCTATCGATCACTTAGTTGAAAGAATCGATGAAAGAATATGAAAGGATACGGAGTAGAAAGGGAAAGAACATTACAGTAGTATAAAAGTGAGGTGTTAAATTATTCAATAAATAAGAGTTTTCCTGTATATCAAGATTATATTTTCCCCTTTGAGATGGTAGTCTATATTACGTCGATGGACTAATGTCATTTACTTAAAATTCCTTAGGATTTTCTAAGTTGCTTGCAAAGTATTACACAAAAGTTTCTTCCTGTGTATCTTACAGAATGAACTAATAGAGTATATTTAAAGCGTAGATAAGTACGTGACTTATCCTACATCCATAAATAATTCTATAGTTTAAGTAACCAGGATTAAATGTATTAACAGTTTATTGTTAGGATGATGTATATGTATAATTTACAATACACAGCAGTTAGCGCACATTTCAGTTGAATAATGTTCAGGTATTAGTATAATTTAAATTAGACTATACACTTCACAGTATAATTAATAATTTTAATAAAGCTTAATTTTTTTTATTTCTTCTATTTGTGTTATAAATTATTATTTATATCGATCGTGAATTCTTTTGTTTCCCTCGTTTTTAGTTCTATATCTCAGTAAAATATCACAATTATGAGTATACTGTGTGAACCAGAAATCGTTCACCATAGACATATGCAAAATAATAAGTATATATATATATATATATATATATATATATATATATATATATATATATATAATAAATGAAACAGTCTGTTTTATTATTTTGAAAGTCTTGCTGCACGTAAATATTATTCATGTACTTTTACTTTCCCGTCTAAGAATTGTAATCGGTCAATTTAGAAAATGCGGTTTTCACCGGATCTTGACGTTTTGACATCTAAGGAATCCAAAAAATCGGATGGAAATTTTCCTAATGTTAATGTACGTGTGTGTGTGTGTGTGTTCGGTATTGGCCTCTAAATCACTAATAGTTTTTCCAAAACTATTAGACCGATTTTGACCAAACTTTGTCAGATTACTACTATATATGAGGCATTAATGCTATTAAAATTTCAAATTAAAAGGTCAAGGGGGTGAGGCTGTAGAGGAAGATTTCGCTTAATTAAGGTCATATTTTTTTAGGAACATTTGTTAACAATTAAAAAATAACAATATTTGCAAAATCGCACCTCTACACCAAAAAATGTTCTAAACTTCTAAGTTTAAGTCACAGGTGAGCGGTAGAATTAAATAAACGAATAAAAAAAAATTGTTTAACTTGCTTTTAAACAGATCTAAAAATTGGATTAACCAGTAAACATAAATATAAATTAATTTTGTTTTCTAGAAAATATGTATAATGTTATCTATTTTCACAAGACAACGATGAAAAACACGAGGCGCGACCTCAGTTCTACCTTGCTTCTTAACTTTAGTTCATCCAAAGAGATTTACTAGATATTGTATATTAAAGCTATCATTTCCATTTTGCATCAAAACCATTGTCATATTTAAAGAATTTATGTAGATATTGAATATGAAAGCGCGTCCCATGCTTTTCATTGGAGGTCTTGTGTAAATAGACAACTTTATACATATTATTTTGTTGAAAACAAAATTCTATTTACGTTTAATAGATTAAATCATTATTGGTTAATGCTGGTTAATCCATTTTTTAGATTTATTTAAAAGTTATTTTTTTATTTTATACATTTTATTAGTACAATGTTAAAATATTTACGGGAGCAAATAATACGGGAGTTTTCGATATCTCGTACAAGGGTGTTCGAAGGTTTATGTTGGTTGATCGAAGAAATAGTGCTTTACTATTTTTTCTCACTAAATGTAATTCAATAAACAATATGAAAAATAAAAATTAAATCTTTTAAAACTTTAAACAACCTATTTTTGACTAATCTGTTTACATTTTAATGTAAAAACAACCCTACATTGAAAAGGTTTTTCCTTGATAAGCTGAAATTTCACAAGCTTTTCTTTCATTATCAGCACCATCTCTCTCCTTGCTGTAGGCTATAAAATGCTCGGGCGACTAATGTAATGGTTAGAATGTTGACTTCTAGATTACGTGATCTCAATTTCAATTCCTGGCAAGGGTCTGACTTTTTTTTCATTTAATCTTCCTCGTTAAAATATGTGTAAAGGTACGTCCGAGATTGTAAAATAAGTCATTGCTATCTATAATAAATCATTTCTACGAACATTTTAAATAATCATGATTTGAGTAATAAAATTTTAGATATTATATTATTACTCTTCATTATTTTACGTTAAATATATTTTGGTACATCGCAAATCCGTAGAAAAGATTAACGTATATAAATGCTTCAATAAGACAAATATTTTCGCGAAATTTTGTTAATAAATTTCTTCAACCTTTTTCCATGTTGTATTTGTTTTTATTACTCTAAATTCTTTTATAATTTATAATTTTCTAAAATTTTATATTATCTCATACACAATTTTTCAAAATTAAATATATTTTTTTTATAAAAAAGATTAGATAAAATATCGGTTGGTAGGAAGAAGGAACCCCCAAAATTTCTATTCTTAGAATAATTTTAATTTTTAATATACAATGCCTTATAATTGTGCAAAACTATATTATAGTTAAGAAATTGATTTTTATCAGTTTCAATTTGACACCATGTATATCTTTAATTTTCAATCAACTAGGGTACTACTGTATCACAAAATAGCCGATCTCATTTCATTATCTAGCCAACATTTGTTTGAAAGGTGATAAAAAGAGAACATTTTTGCGAGAACCGTTTTAAACTGAAAGAGAAAACTAGGAAAAATCTACAAGAAATTGACAGAGAATTATTGCTGAACAAGCCGATAAAATAGAAAACCCTTTATTTTGTCCTCTGATCTGATTTTTTTTTTTAGGATTTTGAGTGGACCACTTTAGTAACTCTGGTTCGTCTTTTCTTTTTATTTTTCTTCTTGATTGCTTCCCAATACTTCTTCATTCTGTCAAATCTTGCTTGAGTTCCTGTGAACAAATCCTCGTTGTTGATTTCTTTTCTTTAATTTTAAATCTGGAGTTTGCTTCTTTTAGTATTTTTATACTGTCAGTTTTGTGTCGTAAATCTTCTACTGTGACTTCCAGTTCTTGCATATCTTGTTTAATTTCGGTTATCCAGGTCAGTGTTTTGGACAGTTTTGGACCCCATCAGTAAGTCGTCTTTTATTTATATATGTTCTTAGAATTCTTCTTTCTATTCTTTACATCTCTGCCGAGTAGGAAATATTGGATTTTAGTTTGAAGAGTTTCGCTTCCATATAATATCATAGGTCTGATTACAATTTTGTAATGCCTGAGTTTGGTATTTGAGATGAATGTTTTACTATATGTTGTTTTGGTAGTATTTTGTGCATAATTGAGCTTTTATGATCTTTCTTTTCCAGTTTATTTTTTCTTTGAGGTCATGTGCGATATTTTCTCCTAAATATTTAAACCGATCTGATCTCTTGTTACTCGCATTATAACTTTGTTGATAAGTTTGAAGATTTTATCTTGCTCCCAAATAATGTTTTAAAAATATAGCTTATTTTATAGTCCAATAACGTTTTTTGTATTTTATTTCCTTGCAAAGTGAAACTTGGACGATCGGAGTACCCGAGAAGAAAAGATTAGAAGCTTTTAAAATGGGGTGCTATAGGAAAATGTTAAAAATCAAACGGATGGATAAAGTGACAAATGAAGAGGTGTTGCGGCAAATAGATAAAGAAAGAAGCATTTAGAAAAATATAGTTAAAAGAAGAGATAGACTTATAGGCCACATATTAAGGCATCCTGGAATAGCACCCTGGAGGGACAGGTAGAAGGAAAAAATTGTGCAGGCAGGCAACGTTTGGAATATGTAAAACAAATTGTTAGGGATGTAGGATGTAGGGGGTATACCGAAATGAAACTACTAGCGCTAGATAGGGACTCTTGGAGAACTGCATCAAACCAGTCAAATGACTGAAGACAAAAAAAAAAACGTCCTTGCAAAGTCTAAAATAAAAAATTATATCCTGTTAACTATATAACAAGCAATCTTTTTTTGTTCTTCTGCATAAATTTAAATATAATTCTGAACTTTTTTCGGTGCTCACATAGATTTTTAAAATCGAGGGAATTCGGCTTTAAAAATGTAATTTAAATTGTTAATAAATGTATCTGAAATAAATTTAAGTGACTCAAAGATTTACAAGGAGTTAAATTGTAAGAATTTCTAAGAGAAAATAAATAAAATCATAAATATACCCCTTAGCATTTTACACTATTATTATGAAACCATAAAATTTATTTATAAATTGAATAACGTAAAGACTGTTAAATGGGAAGATTTGTTGATAAATTGAGGTATTAGATGATAAAAATGGAATTTTTTGGATTTTTGTGGGTTTTTCTTCTTTTTTTTCTTTATTATATCATCAGAAAAGCTTAAAACTTGTGCGTCGAATATGGAAATGGGATTTTGTACTCTATGAAAAATGTCATGCCTGACTGGGTTTCGAACCCGGGACCTCCGATGAAAGGACGAGACGCTACCACTCCGCCACGGAGATCAGCATTAATATTACCAATTACGTATGATATTTTTTATATCCGTATAGTTTTTAGTGTAAAACGTTTTTTAATTATATATTTTAAAAATAATATATTATATATTATAATTTATAATATATAATATAATATATTTTTAATATAATCTTAAAAACATAACCTGAAATATAACAAAGAAATTTAAAATTCTTTTATTATTTATTATGAAGTTTAAATGTCATTAAAACCAATTGTTTTATTCAAACACACCTTTGTCTAATCAGATACGATATTTTACAGTTCTGTAATTACATCACAGGAAAGTTGATTTTAGATAAATTTGAATTCAACAAGAGTAAATAAAGTATTGATTTATCGAATTTATTTGCATTTCAGTAAAGTAACGATGTTATTAAGTTTACATTCTGCCGTTCACATTGTAAACGAAGTTAGCTTATTTTTTTTTTTAAATGTCAAATTTATTATTTAATACTAGCCGGTCAGGATTCGCTTCGCTCGCCCGACCGTCTAGACATGGGTATTCACCTCTTGGATCCCAACGCATTCGTTATCCTCATGGTTTTTAGAATATTAAATATTTTACAGATATTAAATAAAAAAAGATTAATCATTTTACTTCATTATATTTCTGTTGCCATGGTGACAGAAATGTAATAATGAAGTAAAGGATACTTCTTTTTTTTAATGAGTATCTTTAATTCACAGATTCATTCTAGCCTCGATCTGTGAGTTTAAACCTTCCTTGGGATGACATAAATGTATTCTTAAAATTTGAAGACAATCGGTTGGCTGGTTCTCGCGTGATGCTGTTGCAAAATACGGCCGGCCGCGAAAATGTTACATGGTTTATGTTTCATTATACATAGTTCTGTTAAATGATTTTTTTTCAATTGTAGCCAAATACGTTCATGAATTTAGCGTACTGACAACAATAAATATTTTACAACGAGAAGCTTCAAAATCCTGAACATTTTTTTACTGTTTCTTGAGTTGTGAGTTGTGAAACCCCAATGTTTCCCTTTTTTATCCCCCAAAACACAGATATCATTTTAGATAAATCGTTCGTATAAATAAGTATAAATCGTTCGGACGAATTAATCGTTCGTGCGCTGCGCGCAGTTGCCAGCTGCCCGGCACACCACGTGTTCCGCTCTGCGCCAATAGCAGCTAAAATAAAAATGTGAGCACATACTTCAAACATACAAACAAACCCACGCACCATCATTTTTAATAGAAAGTGGAAAGATGATAACGAAAGAAAAGACGATGGTAACTAGTATCATGGTCATTTTCAGATTTTTTTTTATCTATGTGCACGGGCACGCTTATAATGTGTATATGGCCACGTTTATTGGACGTTAACTACGTAAAGTATAATCGTATTTACGAATTTTTCGTGACGATAACTTAAAATAGACTACATTAATTCCTGATGTATTTACGCCTCGCCAGTGTTGCGTACACTTTATATAACAGCTTATTTTAGCAGCGGCGAGATTTGAATCGGCTTCAGGTTAACGAATTACACTCATTATTCATATAGGTAAGTTAACAAACTGTATTAAAATAATTATTTTAATATTTTGTATTACAAATTTAAAATTGTACGTGTTAGTAAAACACATACAATATTTCAACGGTATATCGACTAAAGATTAGTAACTTCTATAAACTTTACGTTACCGAGAAAGATCTTTCTTTGAATAACATATCAAAGCGGTAACCCAACATTATGAATAATCAAACTTTGTAACTATAATTTAAAAATACTTTGCCACTAAACCACTAACACATAGATATTACCGCAAACTTTATTAAAAATTTTAAGTCGAACCAAACTGAATGGAATATGTTTTAACAAGCTACAAGAAACTCGTCAGATATTCTATACTCCTAAAATTATTATATATTAATCAACTAATACAGTATAACGCAACTCGTTTGATGTAATAAGAAATTTGACCTTGATAATTTTCAATGATGTAACTACTATGATTGTGGGTTGTTAATTTACTCATCAGCTAATAACTTAGACTTTACTAATCTAAATATTAAACACCAAGTTTATTAGCATCACTTCTCATTCATCACTGTCTCTTAAATGAAATTCTACCTCCCCTTCAAGTCTCTACCTCCAAACATTGGTCTGTAATATACTTAGGTTTCTAGCAATATCTCTTCCAAATTTTAAACAAATAAAATAGAATGTATATATTTTAATTAATTTTGAGAACAATATTTTTATAAGAATTTTTTTTATGTAAATTTTTTAAATGAAACCTACTGTTAAGAAAACCGCTTTTAGAAGTCTGTTACAATTTAAATAAAGCACAAAATCGTTTTTAAACTTCAATTTTTAGCTAATATCTGTCAAAATGTTTAAAAAAAATCTTATGTGGACACCACATACTACTTCCTTATACGCCTATTAAATAATATATACACATTTTTTGGTGCACTTCATTTAAACTTATTTCATTTGAAAGTGAGATACGATCCTCCAATTCTTTAATAAGTGGACAGTTACACAACTGCTAAAAATATTAGTTTTTATTAACATCAAATATTTTTACAATTATTAATTCAACAATCTTACCTGAAATATTAAGATAGAGTAAAAGTTCCTTAATTACTTTTTAAATAAATGTAAGTCTCATATGTATCTAGTACTTTTTTTTTTAATTATTATGATATAACCATCAAAAAAATGAAGACAAAATCGAAACAGGAGGAGTTCAGTAAATTTTATAGCGATATTTATTATCAAATAGACTGAAACAAATGCATAAATAAAAATAAAACGATACTAAATTATAATTTTCAATTAATATTAAATAATCAGATGTTTCCCCAAATCTTATGTGGGCACCATATGACTTCCTTGTACGCCTATTAAATTAAATATACACATTTTTAAAAGGACATAAAGTTTTATTTCACTAATAACTTCTGATTTTTTTTCATATTTTTTTTTTAATAATTATTATTTATTGTATTTTTTTACATTCACGGATTAATAATTATTAATAGATCAATGTATTTAATTTTTAAAAAATGTTAAAATAATAAATTAAAAAAAGGTAAAAAAATAAAAAAGGAGATGAAGTCTGACTCAAACCGATGTGCCTTCCCCTTACAGAATCAAATATTTCATTAATTAAAATTTCATTTGGTTTTAACTCTGTTACGAATGAAAATAAGTACCACTGATGGATGATACATCGTTGAAAAGGTCTCAATGAAGGCTTATTACTGCAGTTAAGAAAAAGTCCAAAATCCAAATGGATTTTGTGCTTTTTTGGACACTTTTGGTTCGGTTGATTACAATCAAAAGGGGATATGCACAACTAGAAGTTACAACAGTTCTAAATCCAAAATTTCAACCTACCACGGTTAATCGTTTTTGAGTTATGCGAGGTATATAGTACGTACATGAATACATACATACGTACGTACAGAAGTCACGCCGAAACTAGTCAAAATGGATTCAGGGATGGTCAAAATGTATATTTCCATTGAAATCTGTAAGCGCTTATGTAATACTTATTTTAAAAAAACCGGTATTGAAATAAACATTATAAAATGGAATACAAAGAGACGTTGTAAACAAACTATTTCTGAGCGTGAGGTCGGACTATATAAAAGTCTATGTAAAATTATTTATTTTTTTTAACTTGTTCGTAAACTATTTTTTCCCGCATGAAAATATTTTGAATATTAAAATGATATCAGGCTACATATCATTATTGTATAAAAATCCAATAACAGACTATGCGATAAAAAAATTATCTATGAAAAACTTATTATTCGTTTAAAAATATCTCACACTTAACTTATACACGAAAAACCATGAGACCATCAAATGAAATGCCTCCAAAAAATAAAGAATAGTTATAGATATGATTTGTTCAGTAAGTGTAAGGTTTAAATATGCATTTAAAAAAAAATACAAATCGAATTGAGAATCTCCTTTTTTGAGATTGATTAAATATTAATTAAACTGGTCTGTCACAAATACGTCACGCGGCTAAAGCCGCGTATCGGCAAAGTCTTACAACTGTGGGTTGTTTCTGATGCATGACTTACACACAAATTAATTAAAAATACTTATCGCTTAATTTATATGTAATATTTTTTGGTTTATTTAATTCAGTGATTCTAAACAAAGCGCACACGATTCTAAATAATACCGTATTTAATTCGCACGGCTGTGGCGGTACTAGTGGTGACGTTCGGCACAAACTAAACTAATGTAATTTTACAACTTATATAAAACAAATTTCGCTTGAACGGAAGATAGATATTGCTGTACCCGCGAGACTTAACGCACTAGGTACCTAGTCAATCAGGGGATAGAATTTGAGACCAGCCAGACCGAGTTACTTTTTTACACTTTAAATATCATTCATTTATTTAATTCTACCGCTCACCTGTGGTTTCACAACATAGCAGTAGTGTAGAGTATATTTTGGGATACGGGTGGGTCGATTTGGAAAAAAAAACTTGTTTGCAAATGTTGTTAGTATTTCATTTTTAACAAATGTGCCTAACAAAAATATGATCTTAATTAGGCGAAATCTCGAGATACTGAGGGGGTGACCTTGCTCTACAGTCTCACCCCCTGACCTTTTAAGTTGAAAATTTAATGGTACATATACCCGATATATATAGAAGTAATCTAATTTAGTCAAAATCGGTCCAATAGTTCTGGAGATAAAAGGTGATTTAGAAGCCAACACCAAACACACATACGTACATACAAACGTTAATATCCGGAAAATTTCCATCCGGTAATCTAGATTTCTTAGGTGTGAAAACCTCATGATCCAGTGAAAATCGCATATTCCCAAATTTGACAGATTACTATACTTTCCCTTCTGGAGTTGTAGCTCTGCTATGCGCTATCTAGATAGAAAAGTAATTTATACTTCTGTAAAAAAAAAAAGTTATTCAACAACCTCACAGTACAATTACTGTCAGTATAACAAATTTCTACGAAATAAAGAAGTTATTGTGATCGTGAAAAATTTCAATTTTTTAGATTTCAACGGAAATATCCATTTTGACCATCCCTGAATTCATTTTTAGTTTCTGCGTGACGTCAGTACGTACGTATGTACGTACGTATCTCGCATAACTCAAAAGTGATTAGCCGTAGGATGTTGAAATTTTGGATTTAGGACTGATGTAGCATTTAGTTGAGCGCCTCCCCTTTTGATTGCGATCGACTGAACCAAAAGTGACGGACTTTTTCTTAACTGCAATAATAAGCCTTTATTGAGAGCTTTTCAACAATATATCATAACTGGTACTTATTTTCATTGCTTCCAGAGTTATAGCCAAATGAGCTTTTAATTAATGAAATATTTGGATCTATAAGGGGAAGGCATTTCGGTTCGAATCAGACTTCATATCCTTTATTTTTTTCACGTTCTTTTTTTAAATTAAATGTATTGATTTATTAATAATTTTTAACCCATGCTTGTAAAAAAATTACAGAAATAATTATCCAATAATAACGATAAAAAAATATATGAAAAAAAATCAGAAGTTATTAGTGAAATAAAATTGTATGCACTTTGTAAAATATGTATATGTAATTTAATAGTCGTAGAAGGAAGTCATGTGGTATCCACATCAGATTTGGTGAAACATGTGATTATTTAATATAAATGAAAATTAATATTAATCTTAAAATTAAATTAATATTAATTTACAATCGTATTATCTTTGGATTTTCTAGTTTAATTTCTGTTTAATTTTATTTAACTATTCTGAAATTTCTGTTTAATTTTATCTAAATTAAAGTTAACCACAGAGCGACTGAAAAATAGACCCTCGCAAGAACAACTGAGGCATACATGCCCGATCTTTAATAAATTGCAAAATATTCTTATTTTTTAGTTCATTACTCCTCTGATATTGGCGGACAATATTCTTTCTAAATCGGAGTTATCATTTCGTTTATTTGTTTTATGTTACCAATCATTTAATCGCTCTTTGGTTTGATATAATTCTTCTGATATTAATTTGTGTACATGTTCTCTATTTTTCAAATTTTCTCTTCTTTATAATCATCTAGTGTCTAGGAAAGAATAAAAAGACTAAGAAAGGATTTAATGTTTTTTTCCTAGGTCTTAACATTTCCTTCCTGTTTATATGTATCATCTTCCCTAATTTTTTTATTCTTAACATTTTCTTCCTCTTCATATTCATCTTCTTGTCGTTTTTGTGAGATATATTTCTTCATGTTTTCTTTATTTTTCCTGTATGATTGTTTCTTTTTCATTTTTGATTATTCACCAAATAATTCAATAATAAAATCTGAATATTTTACACCGTAAGATTGAAATTAATATTTTTAATCAGTAAACAGGAGTTCGCTAAACGAAATATCTAATTATTATTAACTTTTATTTATTAACTTTTACACCAGAAATCTGAAAATTTCGTTAATCAGCAACTCACGGAGATACGAATAATACTGATCTAGTAAAATACGAGTAATAAAGGGACTTTTATTCTATGCTAATATTTCATGTAAGATTGTTGAATTAATAATTACATAAATATTTAATGTTAATAAAAACTAATATTTCATCAATTGCGTAACTGTCCGCTTTATTAAAGAATTGGAGAGTCGTATCTCAATTTCAAATGAAATAAGTTTAAATGAATTGCAGCAAAAAGATGTGTATATGTAATTTAATAGGCGTACAAGTAATTTATGTGGTGTCCACATCAGATTTTTTAATTTTATTTTTCTTATTGATGTAGAAGTTCTAGTAACTGATATTATTGCATTTACATACATAATTAAACTGTGTTTAATTAAAATATTAATATAAAATAAATTTTTTCATAAATAAAAAGCTTATGTAAACGTTTTACGATTTAAATTAAAACTATAACAGCTGCCGAACAAGAATTTTTCATAGAATATAAAACAGCCTGCATTTTACAACTTTTTTTTTTTTAGTTTAATTCAAAAATATCCCTCTATAAATTACTAAGATCATTTATAATAGAATTTTATGAATTTTCCTAAGTAAATTCGTATAATTTGTCATGACTCGATTGCACAAATGAGACTACAGGAAAGATCTAATCTATATAAAAAAAAAAATATAAATACCTCGTTTGTTTAAAATTTTATTCTCCAAAATTTCTTCACCGATTGCTTTGAAATTTTGATAAAACATCACATTCGAATACGAGCGCCTTTTTATATACCTACTATTTATATACCTAACATGTAACACCTGTGACAGGTAAAAACATGCTTTTTCTGAAAAAAACAGCGCTACCTGTTGGACGTAAAAACAACACACGCTAAAGTAAATATTTTATAATTTGATTTCAATGTTTTCGATTGTGCGTCCGCTGTAGACTAAATAACTACTTGACCGATTTACGCGCTGGAAAAGGGGGCGAAAGGAAAAAATTGGAAAAGGAAGATAGGGAGAACCGGAAAAGGGAAAACTGGAAAAGGTAAATGGGAAGAAGGTAAAAAGGAAAGAAGAGGAAAATAATAAATAGGAAATCGGGGGAAAGTAAGTGGAAGTGGGAAATAGGAACGGGAAAATGGCAATAAGGGGAAATAAATGTGGGATGGAAAGGGGAAAGGAAAATATGGGAAAGGGGGCAGGGAAGATGGTAAAAATCAAAATGGGAAAAAATAAAATGGAGAAAGGGGAATAGGAAAGGGGGAGAGGGAAAGGGAAAAAGGGAAAGTTTAAATTTTGTGAAGTACCGTAATTTTCATTTTGTTAATATTTTATCAAACTTTCAAATGTGTTCATTTAATCTATATATATATATATATATATTTACTCGCAATAGCGAAGCATTGCCGGGTCTGCTAGTTATAAAGATTTGTAGTTATAAAAAATTTGTAAAATTCAGAAATAAAAAGTGTAGGGATTATTAAAATTCGTAACTAAATAAAATAATCATCGGTGTGGACCCCATAATAGAACCCGATAGCGTATTTTTCAGTGCCCATTTTTGGAATTTCACTGCCATTCTACGGAAT
Organism: Lycorma delicatula; assembly: GCF_047948215.1. Classification (NCBI taxonomy): domain Eukaryota; kingdom Metazoa; phylum Arthropoda; class Insecta; order Hemiptera; family Fulgoridae; genus Lycorma; species Lycorma delicatula. Next base: position 127,724,292 of record NC_134462.1, read on the forward strand.
TACCTCAAAAGATTAAACTGCAAGTCCGAAATATAGGATCCTTAAAATTATTAAACTTTAAATTATTATTAAACAAACACTCGATATCTTTCCTATTTCTTCAACGTAACCGCGTCATCTAAGGAACGAATCAATGTTAACTCTTGAATACCTAAACGACAATTTAATTTAGTTGAACTGAAGTTGGAGCAAGTACACCCGGTAGTCTACTTATTTCATTTCGTCTAGAGTTTACGGTAAATTTTATCATAATTGATCTACGTATCTAGATTTGACAAGAAATGGTTCGTTACGGTAAAGAGTTTTATTATTCCATTTTTTAATGAAAGTTATTTTGCTTCGAGTTTTGTTATCAAGAAAATGTTGTCTTCGTACGTTAAGTCTAGCAGTCTATGCAAATAATAAAATAACAAGGGTCGTCCTTGTGTGCGTATTACGCTAAAACTAGTTTTAATAAAACTTTACAAATTATACCCTAAAGCACTGTTTCTCAACCTGGGGGTCGCATTGATATGAAAGGGGGATATCTAAGTTAACCTACAACTTTACACGTAAACAATTATGAAATCATTTCATGAGGAAAAAATAATTTTTTATAAACATTTTATATTTATAACTACCGTGTAAAGAAAATGAGATAGTTGCGTTTGTTTTTCGTTTAAACGTTTTTCCATACGTGGATCTATGTTAAAAACATAAGCAACTGATAAAGATATTTCAAGTTACAAAAGATGATTCCTATATTTAGTTTCTAGCGCAACCGTAGACAAAAGACCCTTTTCACAAACGTAAGACGTGTCGAAAGAAAATATGTTCAATGCTTCTGTGACCAAATTTCTTTATTAACTTCGACGAGCAAGCCAAAACGTATCTAAATCTTCAGATGTAAATTGTAGTTGTAACGTTTTATCGACAGATATTTCGATGAGCTTGTGTGAATCTCAACTGATACCTTAGCAGCTGCGACAACGTTTTCACTAAATGGATTCAGCATCCATCTTTTCGGGAAATCATTTTTGTATTCCGGCAAATACTCCAAGCGGGCTTTTTCGAAAAAACAAAATATCGCTATAACATCCTTCCTAAATAAAATATCGAATACGTTTAAAGCTCCTACTATTCTTTGGATAAGACCCTAAAACCTATCTAAGTAAATGGTTTTTTATATCACCAACCATAGCACAAGGGGTTTGAAAGATAAAAGAGAGATCTTATTTCTCTTAATAGTGACAGTATCGAATCGGTTTAAAGTGGTCGTTAGTTCTCTAATACTTTTGTCTGAAACAATTTTTTATATGACCAACCGTTAACGCCAAGGGATGACCAAAATGTTACCGGAATTGTAAGAAGTCAGGGCTTATCGTATGCTAAACGTGCGAAACTTTTTTCACATACAACCATTGTCGTATTGAGTAAATTTGAAGTTTTTCTTAACTTTTGGTGGAAATCTTTTTTTATCCCCTACTTAGCACAGGTAAAATCTAGCTCCGCCTTCCGGCGTGCCGAAAGGAATTTTTTAAACTCACTCCGTCAATCAGCAACTTCCTCGTCAACAGGAACAACATTTTTACACCATTATCCGAAAAGTTTGTTTTATAGAAATATATATAATAGTGATCTAGATAGGATGTAACAGTAGGTAGGGTATCTAGAAATACAACTTATATTTTTTTTAAATTATCCCTGTGTATGAACTTCCACGGACTTACTTTTACTTAATAAACCGCCTTGAGTGTTTCTCAAAGTTTTGAAATGCGTTAGATTGATTATAAAATGTTATAGATTGGAATAGGTTTTGTTTTGCATTTCAGGAACGGTTATCGTACATGAAACTCTTACGGTATTTTGTTTATTTTTATTTATTTCTTATTTTTAGAATCCGAAGGGTGGAAAGATGTTAAGGTTATACTAGAACAACATTAGTATTGATACAATTTTTATTCGTGAATGTCCTTAGCGTATTAAAAAGTATTACCTTTAGAAATAGCATCATTAAAAAATTAATTTTAATTTACAATTTATAAAGCCAACTTTCTTAACGAGGGAGGGATTAGATTTTTTTCAAACAAGAAAATTCAGTAAGATAAATGTCAGCTTTACTATTATATTTTTATACATCTGTCATGACTGAAATTTACCACTTGAAGGTAAAAATAATTATTTTTTATTACCTTTAAAAAACCATGACAGATAAAAAACAAAATAGGAACATTACATTTTGTTTTCGTACCTTTTAATTAACTCTGTTACAATCTTAAAACCTTGAAATCATGCTGCACTGACATTACTTGATGTTAAGAGAGTAAACAAAAACAAGCAAGGGTTTTAAACATACACACATACAGTCTATCTCTCACACTCGCACACACAAACAAACAAACAAGATCTTGAGTGTTATAATTGTTGCAGCTGTATACGCATCAGGAGCAATTAAATGTGGTTTCAGTAAACATTGACCAAATGGTCATTTTCACACATAAAACCACACTTAATTTCTTAGAGTATCAAATATATGTTCATTAAAATACAATACATTGTACCAATAACAAACCTTTCATCTATATAATTTAATGATATCATTTTAATGATTATTTAAATTAAAAAACATAACTAGAAGTACTGATTACTAGGAGTAATATTTTCCAATATATTTGTTAATTCATTTAACTGACGATTAATGTCAATTTGACAAATTAATATTTTTACACATTTTGTACAAATAAATTGTGATTTTAACACGAAAAAAATTGGGAACTCCCTAACCTTAGCTAAGGGGCACGGCAAGAAAAAATGTACTATCCTTTACAAGAACTGGTAACTCAATGGACTGCATAGACAAAATAAAAAACATAATATGTTTATATGCTTTCGTTAAAACAATACAATCTAGATAAATTTCTTTCGTTTTCAAACTTTACCGAAATATTGACTAGATAATGGTGTGAAGAAGATTTTATTCATAATAAGAAATTCATTATAAAAGTGCTGTTATGATATTACAATACGTACTAACATAATATTTCTTAAGATCATCAAATTTTTACTTCCTTGTACAAAGTAAAGGAAGTATTGTGATCGCGAAAAATTTCGATTTTGAAATCCCAACGGAAATATCCATCTTGACCATCTCTGAATCCATTTCGACTAGATTCAACGTGACGTCTGTACTTATGTATCTCGAATAATTCAAAAACGATTAGCCGTAGGATGTTGAAATTTTGGATTTAGGATTGTTATAACATCTAGTTTTGCACCTCCCCTTTTGATTGTAATCGATTGAACCAAAAGTGGTCAAAAAATCCAAACAAAAATTGGATTTTGGACTTTTTCTTAACTGCAGTAGTAAGCCTTGACTGAGAGCTTTTCAACAATATATCATAAGTGGTATTTATTTTCATTGGTTCTAGAGTTATAGCCAAATAAAATTTTAATTAATGAATTATTTGGATCTTATAATTTACTCATCGGTTCGAATCAGACTTCATCTCCTTTTTTTAAGTTTTTTTTTTTAATTTAAATGTATTAATTTATTAATAATTATTAACCTCTGATTGTAAAAAGTTTTTACGATAAATAATAATTCAATAATAAGAATAAAAAAAAGGAAAAAATATCAGAAGTTATTAATGAAATAAAATTTTATGTACTTTTCATTTTAAAAAAATGTGTATACGTGATTTTAATAGGCGTACAAGGAAGTCATGTGTATCCACATCAGATGTAGGAGTATAATGTGTAGTGTGGTTGCAAACCATATTGATTTATTCAATTGGCTCAATTTTGAATTAATTATATTATAAAAAACCAGATAAATAATTGTATATTTTAATAATCATTAAAAATAATATCTTGTGACTGTCGCCAGCTTTTAATATAATGAAACTTAAGTAATTAATGTTTACTTGTTTCTTATTCTTTATGAATTTTAGTTTTTTTTTCAGAACTAAAAACGTTTATAGGGTAAATTTACTTAGATATGAAAATTTTTACTTTAAACGAATACAAGGAATTTTGATATTTTTAAAAGTAATATTTCTTATCTAGTTAAACCTTTTTATTTACATTAAAGAATTTTATTGCGAAATATTTTAAATAGCAATCGTTCAAGAACTGTAAATATTAACAAAAAATGGAAAAACATAACTAGGTGTTTATTATGATAGTTTCAGTTTTATCGAAATTTATTTTCGAAATTAGTGATTATTATTTTTTTACAAAAAAGATATTAAGGAGCAAGGATGACTTTATCTGCATGGAAACTCTATGGTCAATTCCATCTTCAACTCTATGCAAAAAATGAAATCAAAACACATTCTGTCAATTTTTAAACTTTCATTCGTTCATTTCCCTTCTATATAGTTTCATTTTTACCCGTAATTATTTTCAAAATTAATAATCATTAAGTAGAAACTCAGGCAATACTGAACGAAATTGTTCGTTTATCCCATCCTATTAGGCGTGGTGAAAGGCATAGCAACCAGCCTTCTTTCTTTCTTTTTTCTGTTTAGCTTCCAGAAATTACCGTTCATATATTAGTTCAGAAGACGAATGAAGATGATATGTACGAGTGTAAATGAAGTGTAATCTTATACAGTCTCAGTTTGACCATTCCTGAGATGTATGGTTAATTGAAACCCAACTACCAAGGAACACCGGTATCCACGAACTAGTATTCTTGTCTTTCTTTTTCTGTTTAGCCTCCGATAACTACCGTTTAGATAATTCTTCAGAGGATGAATGAGGATGATATGTATGAGTGTAAATGAAGTGTAGTCTTGTACATTCTCAGTTCGACCGTTCCTGAGACGTATGGTTAATTGAAACCCAACCACCAAAGAACACCGGTATCCACGATCTATTATTCAAATCCGTGTAAAAATAACTGCCTTTATTCGGAACTGAACAATAGAACTCTTGACTTCCAAATCAGCTGATTTGGGAAGATGCGTTCACTACTAGACCAACCCGGTGGGTTATAGCTATCAGTCTGAGTGGTTTAAACTAAACTTTCACGTAAGAGTTTGTGTCGATATGTATTATTTTTTTAGCTAAAAGTTATTACTTTTTTTATCATTAAGATTTTTTTGACGGGTTTAATAAGTAGGAGTATTAAAGAAATTAAATAATTTTTTTTTTTAATGTTACTGTTAATATCCGTTTTGTAGTCTTTTATACGTTTCTATTTGTTGTGTATTTGTAATTTTAATATTCCTTCATTTCTGAGAATGTTTGACAGTTGAAGTACAGATTGGTTTTATATATATATATATATATTTTTTTTTTTTTTTTATTACTGATTTCTAAGCATTTTCTCTTTGTAATTTCATTTCATTATTAATTTTGGCTTATTTAAATTTTTTCAATTAAATAATATGTTTAATAGAAGTATATATTTTTTCTTAACATTTTTTTCTGCACATAATATGTTTTAGTATTTAAGCTTATTTTTATAAATATCATGTTTTATGATGCAAGACTTTTTTTAAAGCACATTTATGTGTTTTAGCTGGATTCTAAATTAACGATATTGTCTAAAAAAGGAACCTGACTTGAGAACGGACAAAACGAATTGCCGATCCGTAATTAGAAACGAAATCAGAATAAAGTAATTTTTTATGCGTTAATACTAGAAAGAAGAAAGTAGGACTAGTTGAAGTTGAATATTTTAATCGCAAAAAATTCGCTGTAAAAAAAATTACACGATTTTTGAAATATGTTACCAAAGTTTGTTGTCGGTGACATTACTCTATTACCTACTCCTGTATTCTATAGTATATTGATAAATGCATTATAAATACCACAACCAAATGTTCTTAGGAACCCATTAATGATAAATATATAATATTCGAAATATGTAGTTCAAAAACATTTTAGTAAACGTTCATTATATGAATTTCTTATGCGTTAAAACTTTTAAGATGGTTCTACGGGTTCTCCTGATTCGATTTATTTATGTAGCTTGAAAAAGTTTAAAGTTTTTAAAACGTTAAGTGGTAGTAAAACACATTTTTTTAAGTGGTTTTAAAATTATAATCAGTAATAATGTTAGAATGCTTAAAAATATTCCTGTGGGAAAATTTTTCGTAAGAATTCCCATAAAAACAAGTTTTTTGCCCTAAATATAACTTGTTATTTTATTAGTAAATACTGTGAGTTTTTACTTGCACAGTTTCAAGTTTTTAGCAATTATGAACATAATAGAAGCACACTTAATGTCTGCGCGAGTGCAACATCACTATCCATTTTCAGGATTTTTAAAAAAATAATAGTGATAATTAAATATTTTGTTTTAACGTATATTATAAAATATTAGTTATAGCCTAATTTCGGAATTATTTTTTTATAAGAATTACCGATTAATCAATTATCAGGATTACTCGTTAACTAATTCTTATCTTTTATTTTTCAAATTGTATTTTGTCAGTTTCTATCTAATTTTTATAGTTTTATTTTATTCCGATACAACTAAAAATAAATTACAAAAAACGTTTTAAGTGTTTTTGTCTAGTCCTATCTAAAAAGATTTTTTTAACAAAATCTATGTAAATTTTTTAACTACGATGGTTATTTTTTTCCAAGGTCCGATCGGTCACGAAATTAAAACCACAGTGAAAATCACAAATTTTTTATTTGTAACAAGTACTTACATAGTTACGCTATTTCTCTACATAGTCGCCACTCCGATTTAGACATTTGTCGTAGCGTGGTACCAACTTTCCAATACCCTTGTCATAGAAAGGAGCCGCCTGTATTTTCAACCATGTTACTACGCTGATCTGCAGCTCGATGACTGTGCCAAAATGTTGTCTTCCTAGCCAGCGTTTCATCCTCCGCTTATTCTTATTTGAATAAGAATAAGCCGAGAGGAACATTATCATCAGCCAATGTCTTTCTCCATGACAATGCTCGGCCGCACACTGCAGCTGTAACAAAGAAGCTCCTGCAGCGTTTTCGTTGGGAAGTGTTTGATCACCCACCGTACAGCACGGATTTGGCTCCATCCGATTTTCACCTCTTTGCTCACATGAAACGTTGGCTAGGAGGACAACATTTTGGCACAGACATCGAGTTGCAGACCAGCGTAGAAACATGGCTGAAAACACAGGTTACTCCGTTATATGACGAGGATATTGGAATGTTGGTACCACCCCACGACAAATGGCTAAATCGGAGTGGCCACAATGTAGAGAAATAGCGTAACTATGTAAGTACTTCTTACAATAAATTTTTTTTTTATTTTCACTGTGATTTTAATTTCGTGACCGATCGGACTTATTACTATAGTTAAAGAAAAAGTCCAAAATCCAATTTTTTGGGGGATTTTGAGCTTTAATGGACACTTGTGGTTCAGTCGATTGTAATCAAAAGACAAAGTGCACAACTAGATGTTGCAACAGTCCAAAATCCAAAATTTCAATATCCTACGGATAATCATTTTTGAGTTATACATACGTATGTACGTACAATTGTTACGCCGAAACTAGTCAAAATGGATTCAGGGATGGTTAAAATAGATATTTCCGTTGAAATCTGGAAACCGAAATTTTTTCGCGATCAAAATACTTCCTTTACTTTGTACAAGGAAGTAAAAACATAAGAAACCATATACTTTTCCGTTGTAGGGATATAGCTACAGGTGCTATAGCAGTACATATTGCTATAGCGGGAAAGTAAAAATGTTTACATATCTACAAGTGTTTTAGGTAATTACCGTAATTATTTGGTAAAATTTGATTGAAGGAAGTTGACAAAAAAAAAATGTTATTCATCACTTTATTTAAAATAACCTTCTAAATTTCTAAGTCTCAAGTCTACAATTTTTGTTAAAATAGATTGAAAAATAAATTCTTGACTTTGAAAAAATTCATTTAATCAGTTTATCCAATTTTCTAATGAAAAAATTTCGTATTATAAAACAAAATTTTTATGAGCATAAAAATTAATTTTAATACTTAGTGACTTATGGGTCAACGATTTATGACCAGGATAAAATACTTAAATGTCAGCAGCCCCCTCTGCTTCTAACCCCTCACGTAAATCTGAACCCATTCAAAGTCATACAACGTTAGCGACCACCTAGTCAGCAAAGCGTAACCATAAATCATATAAAACCAATCAATTTCTTCAAATCTCATGCTGTATTTTATATACTGTCCTACTCTTATTAAAAATATTTGTTAACATAAATCAAAACCGGCCAAAGTTAAATGTCAAAACAAGAACATACTTGTATAAATACACAATTTTGCTTTTTAATATTTAAGATTTATTATATTTACCCGACTTTTTTTTGTTAATTTCAAAATAATTTTACTTTTTAATCTCCATAATTGTTAAACTATAATAATAAGTATACATTATAATAAAAACAGGTGTCTAATTTAATTATTTACTGCGAGAACTATACTCGTATATACAGTGACATCCACCATTTTTTTTCTTTAATCAACATCCAATTAGTGTTACTTGCGAGATTGAGAAGGAAAATTTGATCATGATTCGTCGATTCGGGATTTATTTTTATTTAAATAAAAATATCGAAGAAAATAAAAAAAAACCTCAGCTACATGACTTATTACTTTTCCGTGTAGATAGCGGTATAGCTCTAGAAGGGAAACTATTGCAATCGATCCGGTTTGGACGTATGCGGTTTTCACGGGATTTTGACATTTAGACACCTAAGGAATCCAAAAAACCAAACAACGGGATGAAAATTTTCCGTATATTAATGTTCGTATGTATGTGTGTTGGTGTTAGTTCTGTAGATATAAGGTGATTTAGAGGCTAACGGACCGAATTTCATCAAACTTGGTCAGATTACTTCTATATAAGGGGCAATGATGCCGTTTAATTTTTGACTTAAAAGGTCAAGTCTGTAGAGCAAGGTCACTCTCAGTATCTCGAGATTTCGCTAATTAAGGTCAAATTTTGTTTACATTTGTCAACAATTAAAAAATTACAACAATATTTGCAAAAAACATTTTACAAAATCGCACCCCACCTCAAAAAATCCTCTGCTACGTTGTGACATCACAGGTGAACGGTAAAATTAAATAAATGTATATTATTTAAAGTGTAAAAAAAATATCGGTCTGGCTGGGTATCAAACCCGATCGCCTGGTTGAGTCGGTTCCTGGTGACTTGGTCTGCCGACCGTACAAGCGAAATTTGTTCGATGTAAATTGTGAAATTACATTAGTTTAATTAGTGTTAGCCGTCGCCGCTAGTACCGCCACACCCGCGCGAATTAAACACGATATGCGCGCGCTTTAGTTAGAAATCATTGAATTAAATAAACGAAAAAATATTATATTTAAATAAAATTATAGATATTTTAGATTAAGTTATGTGTATTTGTGTGTAAGCCGTGCATCAGAAACATCCTACAGTTGTACGACTTTCCCGGAACGTGACAAGGAAGCCTACAACTGTTTTGTCATCTATGTTTTATAAAAGATGTTAAGATGTAGCTGAAACTTTATCTGATGTTCTTTAATTACGTTTCAATTTAAATATGAAAAGAGAATTTATAAACCATTAGAGATAAACAAGTACAAATTTAAATCAAAATTAAATTAAAGTGGTTGTTACATTGGAAATGTAATACCAACAAATAAAATAAAATAAAATAAATAATAGTGTGACTTGAAGCAAAACGTAGAAGAGATGCTTGAAGAAAATTGGATTTCTATACCCTATTGTAAAATAAAAAGGAAACTAGTAAATACTGTTTTATTGACTTTATCTGATTATTTCGGATATTAATGTTAATCTTTTTTTCTCTTTCCATCACATTAATACGTTATATATAAATATGACAACGAAAATTATTAGATCGGACAATGTTTGACTTCGTTTAATTTAAATGCTTTGATTCATAATTTAAATCACATAAATACCTTAAGAATAGCAGTTACTATAATGAAAGATATTATTATTAAACATATTTTTTTAGAAAGTAATTCTAATATCCAAAAAAATTACAATGAAATTGTAAACCCTACGGTAACAGTCTCGCAGATATTATTTCTTCCGCTTAAAAAATAAAAACTTCTATATTATTAATAAAACTGCTTTTAACAAAACAATACTGATAACAAAAAAGGTAAGACGCTACATTTCTATCATCAAAATCTGTTATTAATTTAGAATTTTCTATAAAAAATAATACACGTTAAAAATATATGTAATAAACAATAGATATACAATAATAGATAATAAGCAATGTTTAAGAGTTCCACATAATAAAGTAAAATCTATTACAAAATTCTTACCGGCCCGATTTCATTTATTAAACAACGAATAATCATAAGAATTGTATGACATGTATTGCATATAAATGAAATCGGGTAAGAGTTTTGGTACAAATTTTTCTTTTTTTTTCTTATTATATGGAACTCTTAAACATTGTTTATTATCTATTATTGTATATCTATTGTCTATTACATATATTTAACATGTATTTTTTTTTTTTAAAGAAGATTCTAAATTAATAACAGATTTTGATAATAGAAATGTACCTTTTTTGATATCAGCGTCGTTTTTTTAAAAACAGTTTTATTTATATTACAGAAATTTTTGTGTTTTGAGCGGAAGAAATGATAGACTCTTACCGTAAGATTTACAGTTTCATTGTAATTTTTGTTGATATCACTGCGTTTTGTTAGAATATTTTTTTATCTTTTATTGCCTTAGATAAAATAAATTGGATTTCACGTCAAATTTTTTTTTTTGTTGAATCATATCATTCACTTCATACCATATTTTTCCTTTTTTAATAATGAACTTACGAATCGAAGATCCGTAATTTAATACTGCACTTGTTACTTTGTAATTATAACCCATCGATTTTTATCGTTAAATTCGATTTTACGGACGGAATTTATTTCTGTTTTATTTATTCCTTTTTTAATAAAACTAGTATAATAATCTCTTGTAAACTAATACTTTTATTTTTTTTTTAAAGAAATATGGGAATTAAAGAAGTTGTTTCATCTTCAGTACTTTCATCTATATAAGAGTATTTACTATTAAGACAAACTGTAGTATAATTTCTTTTAAATTTTATTATTTCAATTACATTTTCAAGTTTTGTACGCTACCTAGTATTATCAAGTACTGCTATCTAGCCGCACGATTCGTAAAGGTACATTAAAAAAATGAATAAAATGACATATTCGAGTCCCGCGGTTCATCAAATGGAAAAAATGTTGTAGAAAATTCGAGGTATTTTTTGAAAGCATTCTTTATTACTAATCTAATTGAAATTAAATATAATATTTTCACGCTTATTTTTCCTCCATTTTCATTTCACTGTTAGGTTACATCATGTTTAGAAATGTAAACGTAGTTCGTTGACTTCGTCGCCTCTTACCGACGCAAGTTCTAACGAACTCCGTGATACTGGTGTAATCAGTAGCTTTAACTTATTTAATATTTTTTTATCATAATTGCAATTAGAATTAATTAGTTTTAACTGCTTACGGTGGCGTGCTTATTGATCTAAATTTGTTTATGAACTATCTGGATGGTATAACTTTCACTAATTCTGTTAACTAAACATCAGTTATGAAAATGATTGAAGCATTATGAGATTTAATTTTCAAATTTCATTCAGTATGAAGATTTCAGTATTAATTCTGATATAATTTTAACTGTTATCTTGGTAATAATTTAATCAAATTTGTGGCAAGATTTTACAATATGTTGAAAGCCCTGAATATTTTAGACAAAATTTTTTACTTACGCGTATTCAATGATTTTTCTGGTAAAAAAGAAAATTTGGAGTTTTTATATAACAGAAATTTGTTCATCATAGCTTGAAAATCAAGAGGTATTGAGATATTAATTAGCACTATTAACATTGTATTATATTTTTAGATTTCAAATCATGCCGTTCCGTAGCTTTATACCAAAATTAGTCTATCAAAGAAAAGTTTTTGATAAATAAATAAATTTTAGTCTTCTGTAATACAGACTAACACGTAATATTAAATGAAAGATAAATAAATTTTTTTCTTTTGCCACAGTGGATTTTCCTGTGAAGCTTCCGGGAATTACTGTCAGGTATTACTTCAGAGGATGAATGAGGATATGGTATGAGTGTAAGTGAAGTGACCATTTCTGAGATGTATGATTAACTGAAACCCAACTACCAAAGAACACCGGTACTCACGATCTAGTATTCAAATCCGTATGAAAGTAACTTCTTTTACCAGGATTTGAACCCAGGATCTGACTTCGAAAACAGCTGATTTGCGAAGAAGCGTTTACCACTAGACCAACCTGGTGGGTCACATTGGACCACTTAGTCGATTTCTAGTGTTCTTTGAAGAGCGCATTGCCTTCCGGTTCTGTCAGTACTTTTTAAGACGGTCTGATCTTTGTTTCACCATTTCTTATGTAACCTTAACTGTGCGTTTTTCGGTCTTTTCTAAACAGAATCTGTTTGCTTTGAGAGTGTTGTTTATTTTTGTCTTGTCGAAAGCATCTTCGATCCTCAGTCCAATTTCTTCGAGATCCTTCTTAATTTCTCTGACGTATTTTCCACTAATTTTTTTCCCAAATTCCTGAGAACCAGTTCTTGGAGAATTCGGCCTTCAGGCAGTTCTTTTAAGATGGAGAAAAAAATGAGAAGTCATTCCTCTGTTCTTCATTGCGCTAAGAATCGGGTAGATTTTTTTCTATGCGGTTTCGTTAGTAGGAATTCACCAGATACCATTCTTCTGGTATTTTCTTTTAAACAGTTTCTGATGATCCTGCGTTATGTTTTAATTATTAGTCGGTTTTAGCTTAATTTTTTATTTGGAAAATTGTTTCATAGGCGTACAATAACTCTGGGAGATGACGGTCTTGAAGTAGCGAATTTTGGAGTATTAAAATTTTAAAAAATAACTTTAATGAGTCATTTGACAAGATTGACAAATTTCTCGATTCCTTTATACAAGTGCACTAATTTTTTAAATTTCAATGCATTTCCTACATTTATTAAATTGATTCAGCCATTAAATATTTGACAATTAACATTATCTAAATTAATTAATAAACCATTAATAAATACATTTAGTGATTTTTTTTGTGTTATTTTTCACATATTTACTTTCTAGTATTAATTTTAAATATTTTTATTAAAAAATGTTATGTGGACACCACATGACTTCCTTGTACGCCTAATAAATTATATTTACACATTTTTTTTTAAACGAAGACGATATAAATTTATTTCATTAGTAACTTCTGATATTTTTTCTTTTTTTCATTGTTATTATTGAATTATTTATTCATCGTAATACGTTTTTTTTACAATCATAGGTTAATAATTATTAATAAATCAATATATTTAAATTTAAAAAAAGATAGAAAAAAAGAGATGATGTCTGATTCGAACCGATGTGCCTTTCCCTGTAGGATCCAAATATTGCATTAATTAAAATTTCATTTGGCTATAATTCTGGAACCAATGAAAGTAAGTACCACTTACGATAATCGTTCAAAAGCACTCAATGAGGGCTTATTACTGCAGTTAACAAAAAGTCCAAAATCCGAATTATTTTGGGTTTTAGGCTTCTTTTGGACACTTCTGGTTCAGTAGATTGCAATCAAAAGGAGAGTTGCACAACTAGATGTTACAACAGTCCAAAATTCAAATCCAAAATTTCAACATCCTACGGCTAACCGTTTTTGAGTTATGCGAGATACATACGTACAGACGTCACGCCGAAACTAGTCAAAATGGATCCAGGGATACATTTTGATATCCATCAAAATGGATATTTCCGTTGAAATTTGAAAACCGAGATTTTTCGCGATCACAATACTTCTTTTACTTGGTATAAGGAAGTAAAAACGGACATAACCTAAAAAAAATAACGCTGTAACAAGAAATGCGAAAGTAGAGAAACGAAAGTAGACGCGAACGCAGAGCGTGAACTAATGCTATCTGGAGCTCGGGAACATGTAATTATTATTATTTTAATTCTAAGTTTTCAAACTAATTTTCTTTAAGTTACGCATAAAAATATTATGTCATAATGTTTTCTAGTTTTTCAGCTAGCGAAAGATTTCGCCCGGATTTCAGCTAATCTAATAAAAGGAAGCCCTACTGTATGTAATTTTGGGATCAAAATTAAGGAGTAATAATGGTGATTTCCTATAAAATTTGAGCTAGGAAATTGGATAAAAAAGTCATAGAACTTTTATTCCAGTAGTTTTTTTGATATTCGACGTAAAACACAAAATTCGGGGAAAACTAATTTTTTTTAGCTCTAAAGTACAGTAGCTTTGTTAAATGACTAATAAGTGTAACTGAGGTTCTGTTATTCTGTTACCATTTATCATTTCCTGTATGTTATTTATTTTGTGTTTCTATATTATGAACAATGTTTATTAGGTACAGAAAGAAATATAATTATCTGTCTATTTTTCGTCTGTTATTCTTCAATAAAAAACTGATTTTTAAAAGTTTTTATTAATTATCAGAGTCGGTAATGCTTCGATATTGCTAGATCTGAGTATACATACAGATTAAATGACAACAGTTGAAAGTTTCATAAAACCTTAAAAAACTGAACATGAGCAATTTAACAAAATTAAACTTTTCACTTTATATAAGTCAGAATGTAAATAAATCCAAATGGAAAAACAACAGCACTACCTATCGGATTTAATTCACACCACTCTCTAATCACAGTATTCGGTGGAAAATAATTTTTTAACGAAAAGTGTTGTGGCTGCAAAATCATTACAATTAATAATGAACATTAAGAAACTTACAAAACATTACGGAACCTTATAAAATTTCATCTTTAACTTTATAAAATTCAGAATGTAAATAAATTCAATTGTCAGAACAGCACTACCTATCGGATTTAATTCAAACTATTCTCTAAATACGAATTTTAATGTAAGAACAACACTAAGCTACGACGCAAGTAACTGATATGCGAAAAAGCAACAAAATGAAAAAAATTCCTAGATATGATCGCAGCACCAACTACCGGGTTTGACTGATAAACCAAAAATTAAAAAAACTTCTAAAACGCGATCGCAGCTCTGCCTACCGGACCCAATTGTGAACCTTAACCATCCCAAGATCAACAACACATAAATAAATTTAAAAAAAATTTTCACTTCAATACTGTACCTTACAAATTTGCACAATGTATATTTTTTAATTACACTTTAAAACGTTATTTCAATAAATAATAATATAATATTTCTCAATACGCGCACAATTCTAAACGCGATCGCAGTGCTGCCTACGTGTTAATCAGTTGTGATTGGCAACGGCCATACGGGCTCTTTGTGATTGGTTGTTGTGTTTGACAGCGGCCATCTTGCATTGATCTGATTGGTTTTCCTTTGTTTACATGTCCATCTGATTTATTAGCCTCTTATTTATTAAAAAACTGTTTTCTCGCGATTTTTTGTAACACAATAATAACACAAAATTACGAAATATTTTTCTCAATTTGATCGCAGCACCAACTGTCGCAACAAACTAAAATTAAAATAGAATATTCGATACTGCGATGATAGTGCAATCTGCCGCATCCAATGTAAAACATTCCAAAATCAACAACTACTTATAAATAAAATATTAATTAAAAAAACATTTTCCAGTGGACAAAATTGTGAATCTAAATCATTCTCGAATCCCCTTGAACACACACAAAATTTCATCAAAATCAGTCCAGCCGTTTAGGAGGAGTTCACTTTCATACACACGCACACAAGAAATATATATATATATATATATATATACAATTAGCCACAACACTTTTCGTTAAAAAATTATTTTCCAGCGAATACTGTGATTAGAGAGTGGTGTGAATTTAATCCGATAGGTAGTGCTGTTGTTTTGCCATTTGGATTTATTTACATTCTGACTTTTATAAAGTGAAAAGTTTAATTTTGTTAAATTGCTAATGTTCAGTTTTTTAAGGTTTTATGAAACTTTCAATTGTTGTCATTTAATCTGTATGTATACTTAGATCTAGCAATAGCGAAGCATTACCGAGTCTGCTAGAATTGCGCGATTATTGAGAATATATTATATTACTTATTGAAATAACGTTTTAAAGGTTAATTAAAAAATGTACATTGTGCAAATTTGTAAGATGCAGTATTGAAGTGAGTATTTTACATGAATTTTAATGATGTATATACGTGCATTCAATAACAATCAACTTAACCTACAAATTTAAATTGTCAGTTCTCATTTGATTCTATGCAACTTGTGAAGTATTGAACGGCTCTTTGAAAATAAAAATTTATGTTTGTAAAATAAATTATAACATTTATAAAATATAAATATAGTTTAGAGTATATTTAAAAAATTGAATTTATAATGTGTTAGCTAATGTTTTATTTATTTTATAAAAAGTTTTCTAAAATTATTTTTAATTTACAATTATCTAAAATTTGGTAAAATAGATGTTAAAATAAAGAATGAGAAAAATGATAAAAATTTCTACAAAAATTTTAACTACGTTGCTTTTTTACAGTGCTTTAATTTTTTTTATTAATTGATTAATTAAAGCTAAAACATCAAAATTATTAAATAAAAAAAAAATATGTAGGAGGTACTTTTTTAGAATGATGTTAAGTGAAAATTAGTAGTAATGTGGATGAAAATTTATTAATTACACTAATCATTATTTTTACGACGTTTCGATTTTTTAATTCAATTTTCATCGGACATAAATATTAATCATGCTACACATAATTAATCAATAAACCCATTAAAATAATACAACAATTACAAACTGATAATATCATACTATAGTCTTTTTAATGACATTTAGAACACATTCCTGCTAATTTTAACTTAATTAAGTTACTTATATTTATGTGTGTGCATTTATTACAGAATAATGCCTCGTCAGGACAACGTCTGTCGGGTCCGCTAGTAATATATATATTTATTTTTATGTCCTTTAATAGATACTGGCTAACCCCCCAAATTACAGTTACTTATGAAAGATGAATTTTGTGAGTATGAAAGATTTTATGTTCGACTGGATTTTGAACCCAGAACCTTTCAGATGAAAGGCAGAGACTCTAACAATGTCACACTATAACAATAATATAATAATAATAACAAATTAGTCCCCCTAATGTTTACGTTGCAATCTGTTCAAATAGTGAACAAAACGCAATCCCAATGGACCAATGAGATGTGAATGATAAGGATGACATGAAAATGAATTATAGTTCTATACTGACTCAGGCCAAAGACATGTGATTAATTGAAACCCAACCACCAAAAAACACCGGTATCTCATTGTCTAGTATTCAAATCCATATAAAAGCAACTAAAATTTACTACGATTTGAACCTTAGAACCTTCGATTCGAACCACTATACGAGCCCGGTGGGCTAATAATAATAGATTTGATGATTATTTTATATTGTTTCTTATGATAAATTTCAGTATAACTCCAAATCAATTTTAGTCACGCTATCCCATCGTAACCTTAGTAGTAATAAGTAATTTACGCAAATTATAGGTTGTTTTTACTATTTTCTTATAAAATATATTTAAGTGCAAGGTTAATATTAAATAAAAGAAATTACATCATCTTTTCCCATAATTCCGCATTGCAGATACTTCAATGTAAATCTAAAATAAAAAGATATCTTTTGATTTACATCTGCTTGTACAAGTATAAGTATATGAATTAATAGGTTATTTCAGATTAAATTTTGTGTTTATGTCGTACAACATTCGAGCGGAAGATATAAATATATTAAAACATTTCAAAAATTATAATTAAAAATAAAAACTGAAAAGAAGTAATTTCATTTAAATTAAAAATTGTACGTATTTTCTGACACTATGTAAAGAAATATCGATCTTATCTTGTATTAATTTAATTATTTATTATTAAATTAATAACTTTAATATAATTAATAAATAATAATTATTAATTATTTAATAATAAAATATTTTGAATAATATTAAAGATAAATAATTATTCTATATAATATTACTAGGTATTTTTATTGTATAAAGAATAAGGTTAAAGTTCCCTTATTTATAGATCGTCGTTATATAATACACTATATTTTCTTTGAAGAAAATGTACTTTTATTAAAGAAAATTTTGCTTAGGTCTAATCTTGAATAAATTAGTAGTTATTAAATTGCTGACTTGAATGCTTTTCTACGTTGTTTATATTTTATCTTGCCTTATGAATTCCTGTCACTCCATTTGAAAGAGAAATAATTATCACAAAGAGCTGTTTATTGTTCGTGGCAACGTAAAGACTCATTTTAAAAGAAAAATTAAGTAAATAAGTTATTCATTAAACGAGTAGTTAAAGTCATCTCGGTACCTATACTAATTAACCGGTTTTTAACCTACGGTGTAACTTGGGGTTCCTCAATAGGAAGTATACAGCCGGCCTCCATGGCGTGAGTGGTAGCGTCTCGGCCTTACATCCGGAGGTCCCGGATTCGAATCCCGGTTAGGTATGGCATTTTCACACATGCTACAAATCATCCATCTCATCCTCTGAAGCAAAAAAATAGTGAGTGTACAGGTCACTATGTAGTAATTATGTTCCATATAAAATTAAAATTAATTCATACAAAGATATTCTTTATTAGAAAACGGTTTTGCAGAATACCGGTTAGTAAGAGAAGGTACACAGTTAGAATTTTTTTTTTTTTGGGTAGCTAAGATGGGAACTGAAAGAACATTTGATCACACAAATGTTTTGTAAATTCCCTCCATTTGCAATTCTAAACGTGGTTAAACCATACCCTATAAATACGTCACTATAATCCATCAGCCATATATTTACAAATAAGTGCTATAATATCTTTTAAGAACTCTGTTTAATTAATTTACAACCGAGCTAATTAGATAAATCCGAATACATATACATTTTTACATTTATTTCTCATTGATTTCCTATACGTATTATTTTTATATTATAGGTCTACATGGTCTCCATCCTCGAGGCGCGAGTGGTAGCGTCTGTCTTTTATCCGGAGATCCCGGATTCGAATCCCGATCAGGCATTGTATTTTCTTGCTTCCGCAGGTAGTAAGTATAAGGGGTATGTATATGTGTGTCTGGTTTGCTGTACTAATATTATGTTGTAATGTTTTTGATTTATATATTTTTTTGTATTTACTGCATTCCGTGAGTATTAGCTGTTTGGCTGCAGATTTTTACTACTGTCCGATGTATGCATTTATAGTGTTGCACTGATCGTGTAATATTAATGAACGTCTCTTTTCAAGCATAATTTTATCTTCTTGCTGTATTGGTTTTGATGATTTTTTTTTGTATGATGTTTATATTGTTGTTTTCTTGACTTTTTCTTCTCTTGTACTTATATACATTGTTTGACTTTTTTTCTTTGTATGTAGTTTCATAATCTGTTTTCTGTATCTTCATGTATGGTGATGTATCTTGTTTACTGTTGATTTGTTGCGACCGATATGTTTTTGTTGATATTCCTATTATGATACGACTGCACTATGATGTATGAGTGTATAAGTGGGCGTGTAAACCCCCCTTCCAAAAGGATTGCTTCGCTAGTGGTTCCAGGAAGGGTGGTAGCCAGGGGTGGCGGTTTAGTCGGTAGTGCGCAGGTTTACATACGCATATTAATAATACCTTGCAGGGCACGTCTTAGCGAGCCAGACACTACTTAGGCGTTCTTTTGTTAAAGAGGTGGGATTGCCCACCTCTTTAACAAAAAAAAAGTATGGCATTTTCATGCACGCTACAAATCATTCATCTCATCCTCTGAAACAATACCTAACTGTGGTCCCGGAGGTTATAAAAAGAAAAGTCTACGTGTCAAGTGCGGAATTTGATTTTCTTTTATAACCTTCACAAATTTATTAACTCAAATCTCTGAACTTCAGTAAAGAGCTTCAGCTCTTTACTGAAGTAATAGCTTACTGAGTAATAGCTTATTAATTGTAATATTTAATCAAAAATTAATATTAAATTATAAATTTAAATGTCGTAACATTTTTAATACGCTACATAATATCCATTTCATTTTCCACAGATAAATTTTGAGCTTATGTTGAAAATTGAAAAATATGGAAAACAAAAAAATCAGTTAATTTTTTAACGATATAATGTTGTTTTTTTTTTCATTGGACTATAGGACTATACGGAAAAAAATACTCCCAAAAACACAAGTTATTTTAAATCAGTCCTCTGTACGTTAATGCGTCTGTCATTATAACATTTTTTAATTTAAAAATAATAGTAATAAATTATTAATAATTGTAAATTTTTAACCTTTGTTTTTAAACACGGGAAAATATTTTATTACACCAATCAGACTTTCCCTATAGTTAAAAATATTAAAATTAGTAAGATAAAAGAAGTATATTTGAACTGCAATTTCTCAAACGTGTACATAAATACGTTTGGTATACCGATAATATATTTTATGACAATTACGAGTACATATACTCAAACGCACATTAGAATGTGTTTCATATAAATAATTTTTTAATTTGTTTAAACGTCAGGAAAACATTTTTGAAAGTATATGTTTGGAGCGTAGCTTTATATGGAAATGAAACTTGGACGATCGGAGTACCTGAGAAGAAAAAATTACAAGCTTTTGAAATGCGGTGCTATAGGAAAATGTTAAAAATCAGACGGGTGGATAAAGTAACAAATGAAGAGGTGTTGCGGCAAATCGATGAAGAAAGAAGCATTTGGAAAAATATAGTTAAAAGAAGAGACAGACTAATAGGCCACATATTAAGGCATCCTAGAATAGTCGCTTTATTATTAGTGGGACAGGTAGAAGGGAAAAATTGTACTGACAGGCAACTTTTGGAATATGTAAAACAAATTGTTAGGGATCTAGGATGTAGGGGTATACCGAAATGAAATGACGTCGTTTCATTTCAGAATGTCTAGTAGGGAATCTTGGAGAGCTGCATCAAACCAGTCAAATGACTGAAGACAAAAAAAATTTAATTTTACTTCAACGCGTTTTTATTTATTTCTTACAGCTGTTTTACAAGATACTTCCTGGCACTCGTAGGGGAAGACACTCGCCTTGTGACGAACCCGATTACCACATCACTCCCACCCCTGTCTAGCCCTGAAGGGCTTTATCGGAGGTCGTCTTTAGACCCTGTAAACTTGATAACGCTACATAAAAATCAGTTTGGCCTCTTGTCAGGATGCCACCGATGCAAACGCCTAGGCAGACACTTCCATAACCTACTATCGGCTTCGTCTGGCCTTTTCCACCGATCGCTACCGTAACTTACAACGCTCAGCTATCAATTTAACCGATTCGCGGAAGCGCGATCCCTGCGCCTTCTTTTAACACCGAAGGTTTTACGTAAAGCTGTTCCTATATCTAACTTCAATTAAACTATGCACTCAAATGAAACTCCAAAAATACTATCCTACCAAAAAATATCATACCAACAAAATAAGTGTTCATCACGTTTTAATAATTATTAAAACTAAAATAAAATTTATGAAACTAAGTTTTTCATTGTGTTTTTATAAAAAGTAATTATCTTTTAAGTATAATATTATATATATAATTTTTAATAGGCAACTACATTCTTTTCGACGTAAAAATAAAATAAAATTGATTAACACGATGAAATGTGATTAAATTCCACGTGTTTAAAAATTTAGTCGATTTAAAAGTATTGAAACAAAAAAAGTTGTATATTAAAAGTTAGACTTAAAAGTTAGAAAAAGGAAAGTTAAATAAAGGGACACTTTAACTTTGCTTTTATTCTGAAAATATTTCGAATGTTTAGGGTGTACCATCAAAAAGTACTTTCAATTATTTAAATGTATAATTTGCGGTGAGATTTTTAGAGGATTAAAATTTTAGAATTTAATTATTCATCGGTTTAATTGTAAATTTTAACATGAGACTATGTCATTTTAAAATTAAGGTTTATATTTTAATTATTAAACTATTTGAATATCTGACCATAGTGAACCGCACTTCAATTATTGGTTTAAGTACAATTTAATAAATTCTCGCCGGAATGAACAGGAAGAGAATTTTTAATATGTATGATTATTTGTATTTAAACATTTTTAAAATAATACATTAAATAGCTTTTCTTCGCTCTAGAAATTCATTATAATTCACCACAGGAAATGATATTGGTTTTTCAACGGTATAATGAAAATACGTATAATATAAATTTTTAAATTGTGTAATATATATATATATATACTATTGACTTCGCCTACAATATAGATGTAGCTTCACTCGCAATGCTTTTTTAATATCAAACTTATTTTCTTATAAATAAAAAATATTTAATCAAAAATATTATATTTAGATTTTCATTATTAAATCCTGATAAAACAGTAAATAAAAATGTTATGAAAAATACTGAAGGAATATACGATAAACAAATATTGTTCAATATTTGTTAGACCAATCCATTTTATGAATGAATTAAAATAGTTCAATATAAAAGTCCAATAAAGATAAACAAAAAATTTATTACAATCCCAAATGTAGCATCCCCATCGCGGCTTCGCCCGTGCTCTATGGTTACTTGCGCTTCACGACACGATCAGAGGGTCATGGCTCGCTTCGCTCTCCCTTCCGTTTTCTCCCGTTTCCTCCTGTTTCCCTTTCCCCTTCCCCTTCCTCTTTTATTTTTTCTCTTTTTCCCTTTCCATTTCCTTTTCTCCGTTTTCCTCTTTTTCTTTTTCCCATTTTCCCCTTCTTCCCTTTTTACCCTCTTCCTTTTTTCGATTTTTCCCTATTTCCCTTTTCCGATTTTCCCTTCTTCACCGGTTTTCGATTAAAGTTGGTTTTCGATGAATTTCGGTATAGGTTCATTTTGCCGCTAAGTAGAAATCATGGTAAAATTCTTTGTTATTCCTAATTTAAAAACAAAGCCTTTTCCGGACACATGTTTATTATAAACTCTTTATTATTTTAAACAGAGAAATACAGCTGTAAAATTTAACGGCACTCATTCTGTCGCTCTGCGCGAGCACACGATGTATTAATATTATTTATTTAATAGATGTAATGAATTACTTCATTTCCATGCTTAACCTACGCTTTTAATCTCAACCAATTTTTTTGCATCTGACATCTTCAATTATTTGCTTTACATATTCTTATTTTTTCAATTCCATTGTAAATTACTTGTTTATTTATTTTAAATTTTATATTATTTTATTTAATTTTAATTAAATTTATTTAATCCCCTCCCTCTTTCCCCATTTCCCTTTCCCCCTCCTTCTTTCCTCTTTTCTTTTTTCTCTTTTCCCTTTCATTTCCTTTTCCCATTTTTATTTTTTTCGTTTTCCCCTTTTTTCTTTTTTCCATTTTCCCCTTCTTCCCTTTCTACCTTTTACTTTTTCGATTTTTCCCTATTTCCATTTTCCGATTTTCCCTTTCTCCCTTCTTCCCCGCGCGTAAATCTGTCCAGTAGTTTTTTAGTTTATAGCGGACACACATATCGGAAACATTGCAATGGAATCGTAAAATATTTAGTATAGCGTGTGTTGTTTTTACGTTCAACATATAGCGCTGTTAAAACGAAAATTAGTTTTTTATCGATTTGAACCTCTTAAAATCAAAATTTTGCAAAATTCTTTCTTAGTGCACGCCTACTTAAAGATACGATGGTACTCTGAAAATTTCAAGTCTCTACCTACAATAGTTTTGGTTGTACGTTGATTATGAGTCAGTGAATCGGTCAGGATATTCTCCTATAAGAGATATATATCATCACCATTACCATCACCGCACCGATGTCACCACCACCACGATCACCATCACACACACCCGACACTGCTGCCGTCGTCGTCATCGTCATCATCATCATCATCATTATTATTATTATTATTATTCCACCCTTTCACAGCCTCTTGCCGGTGACATTCCCTAAACTCGGAGTAATTTATACCGACAAGATTAGGCTTACTATTATTGTTAAGTGCCTTCCGGGCAACATGGCAGGTGTCAGTTATCACGCTCCTTTGCATTAGCGCATGGGTCTTCCACTGGATCTTCAGTTTTTCAAGACTGTTGTGCGAAGTAGATGGTATTATTCCCTCCGCAGATATAATTATTAGGATTATATAAACTTCTTTTTTATTTCACATTTTTTTTAATTTTAAAAGCAAGATCTATATATTTCTGCAGCTTCTCATTGTGTTTAATCTAGATACTTGATGGGATGGCTACGTATATTAGGTAAGTTACTTTTTCCATTTTGTCAACTACTACTATATCTGGCTTATTACAGTCGATGGGTTTTGCTGTTACAATTCCTTGGTTCCAAGGAATTTTTGCACTGTTGTTCTCCAAAAAGGAGGCTGGCTCGTATGTATAGTAGGGCTTATTTTGAAACTCTTAACTTGTATCTCTTGCAGAGTTCTATGCTTACATTTTTCGCCACGTTGTTGTACCTCCTGGTGTACTCCGTCGGAGCTAGAATCGGACAGCCGGTGATTATGTGGTCTATTGTTTCATTGGGTTGCATACATTGCCTACATTTGTTGTTGATATTTTCTTTAAGAATAAATTTCTTAAAATTTCTTGTTGCTACTACTTTAATCCCGTATGCTACGTATAAACCCTTCCGTCTCGGAATGCAACTTTCCTTGCGCAAGCCAATTATTTGAATCTGCTTTGTCGACTCCTTCCTGATTTAAATGTTGCCTATATCTCCCATGTAACTCTTTCCTTCCCCAATCTAGAATTTTATCTGCATTTTATCCCTTTCTTGTGTTCTACGTTGTTAGTCCTGTTGGCTAGGTTCAATGGCGTATAGTTTTGGTCTGCCGTTACGATGGCTTGATAGAAGGGGGGCGTTACTTGCCGTGAAAGTAATCCCTTGAGTTTTCGTTCTAGCCGTAGCATAGATTTTTATTGTCGAGTACTGCTCTTCCACCTACCTTTCTCGGGAGCGTAAATATTTCTTTTGACGAGTGGATATGGTAGGACGTTTCTTGATAGAATATTTTTCTAGTAAGTCTGTTCAACTCGTCTAATTTTGTTTCACTGTACTTTCCTGATGCGTACGTGAGTACTGATACTTCATATCTTTTCAAGAGACTTCACTTAATTTTTCCCATTAAGTTCCGATTTTAAAATTAATTTTAACCACTTTTCATACGTTTTCTTAAGTTTTATTATTTTTTCCCCCCTCCTAATTAAAAATAGTGTAAATGTACTGGTTATAGACATATACTGTTCTCACCCAAACAACTGATTTGTTACTTTGCTTGTTCCATTCATTCTAGCGATTGTAACGCATTTAAGTCATCTGAAGTGCAAACATTAGTGAGTTACTTTCTCTAAAAATAATAATATCCAATATTCACTTAATCTCTATGGTAAGCGAAGAAAAGACCTTCAACTGTATTTCTCCAGGTTTAACACACTAATACGCATCGTTAGATTCGGTTCAGTGAAAAATTAAGCAGGAAACCTCTACTACTAAACTTTCCTATTAAGTCTGGCATGAGATTCCAGTTATTCTTTATATCGGCCATGCCGTCTTGGAGATTGACTATTATGTCATGTCAGATCTCTTACAAATATTCATATGGCATTTACTTTATGAATTTTGCACAACCCATCCAACGGTGATCGTAGTTAAACTTGTAATTTACATTTGTATTCTGTTAACCCACCTATTATTATGAATAATATATTCTTCTAAACTGAAAAAATTTAAACGATAGTTATTCTATAATATTTGCCTCAGGACAATTCTCTTGAGTTGCTAGTACTTTACATAACAACTGATACTTTATATAGGCTAACCGAAATTTCAATATACAAACATACGTAAACAAGCACATTTTCAAAGTATTATCTCAATAATCGGAAATAATTTCAATCACATGAGTATTGCCAAAAAATTAAAATTTTCAGATTTACCATAACTTTTACCCGACTACTTATGATAATGTGTTTAAACTGTTATGTATCTTTCTTCCCTTCTGTAGCTTCACAGATATAATTGCACTTAATGTTCGAGTGGTAATAAGTCTTCGGTTTGAAAGTAACATAACCTATCTTAAATTATCTTAATCAAAAAAAGGGGAACCGCTACACTGCGGATCAAAATTAAAAGATTACGTTATTTTCAAATTTTAATGATTGCATTCCATAAAACGTTAATTTTTTTAAATTTAAAAAAATTAGGGTTCAAATACAGAGATAGAAGAACGATTGCAAACATTTACAGGAACCAAACAGTAACAGTAATAATTGAGGAACATAAGAAAGAAGCCGTGATAAGAAAGGGAATCCGACAAGAATGTTCCCTATCCCCGTCACTTTTTAATCTTTGCATAGAACTAGCAGTTAATTATGTTAAAGAACAATTTAGATCCGGAGTAACAGTACAAGGTGAAAAGATAAAGATGCTACGATTTACTGATGATATAGTAATTCTAACTGAGAGTAAAAAGATTTAGATAAACAATGAACGGCATGAATGAAGTCCTACCCAAGAATTACCGCATAAAAATAAACAAGAACAAAACGAAAGTAATGAAATGTAGTAGAAATAATGTGTAGATGGAACACTGAATATAAAAATAGGAAGAGAAAAGATTACGGAGGTAGAAGAATTTTTTTATTTGAAAAGTAGAATTACTAAAGATGGACGAAGCAGGAGCGATATAAAATGCCGAATAGCACAGGCGAAACGAGCTTTCAGTCAGAAATTCTCGTATAATTTGTTTATATCAAAAATTAATTTAAATGTCAGGAAAAGATTTTTGAAAGTATATGTTTGGAGCGTAACTTTATATGGAAGTGAAATTTTTATTATCGGAGTACCTGAATAAAAGATTAGAAGCTTTTGAAATGTGGCGATATAGGAGAATGTTAAAAAAAAGGTGGAGATGAATGGATAAAGTGACAAATGAAGAGGTGTCCGGCAAATAGATAAAGAAAGAAGCAATTAGAAAAATATAGTTAAAAGAAGAGATAGACTTATATGTCACATATTAAGGCATCCTGGAATAGTCGCTTTAATATTGGAGGGACAGGTAGAAGGAAAAAATTGTGCAGGTAGGCAACGTTTGGAATATGTAGAACAAATTGTTACGGATCTAGGATGTAGGGGGTATACCGAAATGAAACGACAGTTACTAGATAGGGAATCTTGGAGAGCTGCATAAAACCAGTCAAATGACTGAAGACAAAAAAATTATAAAAAAACATCTTTTATCTCTTGTGATTTTTTCAAAAAATTCATCGTTTTCTAGATATAAGCAAAAAATCTACTCAGAAAAAGCAAGCATCGCAGCTATCACACATGTGTTACACGCAAGTTAATTATGAGTCATTAACATTCCAATTTCTATTTAGGTTACGCAACTTTTCTAAAAAATAAGAAACTTATGACAAGAACCGTATCTAAATGATTAATGTTTTGAATTGTTAAGTTATGAAAACGTCAAGAAAGCGTTAAATAGAAAAATTATTAAAAAAACAAAAATCCAACTCCTAATTGTATCTATCTTCCAAATAATTATGAAAATCGGAGAAAAAATAGTTAGGGTTTTCTTTCCTGACAGGCTTTTTTACGCAGGATACATTAAGTTAGTCATGTGAAATTTAATATTATTACTTCCATATTCTATGTTGTAGTCGGGTGTCTGCATATGAGATGACTTTAATGGCCTCCATCTTGTTAAAATATGGTTACTTCGCCAAGATAGGCGTTTTGTGCCCCTGTTAGATTAGATATTCGCTGTTAGGATGAGAATGGATGTGTGGAGAACTCTGCGATGGAGCTGCGGTGTGTAAGTTATAGGCATTAAACTTACTCCCAAAGTGGACTAGAGCAGAGAAAAATAGGGTATAATTACATTAGAGGCTTATTAGGCTTATTAAATTTGTGACTCTGCTTCTCCGTTTTTAAGTAAATTTCTAAGAGGACTTGAGTAAATTGAATTTTATGAAAAAAGTTTCGTTGATGCGATCGACATTTTGTTTTATTGGTATGTTGATAGTTTTGGTTTTGATCTGAGTTCACAGTCTAACTGAAGTTAGATATAAGAAGAGTTTTGGTGTGAAACCTTGGTGTTAAAGGAAGGCGGGAGTATCGCGCTTTCGCGAATCGGTTAATTTGATATTTGACAACACTCGTGATCGTGATTGGAAGAGACCATACGAAGACGATAATAGGTTTTGTTAACACGCTGATGGAAATTTCGCCGAGGCATTTGCATCGGTGGCTTCCTGATAAGAGGCCAAACTGATAACAGGTGTTGTGTTATCAATTTAGAGAATCTACAAGACGACCTTCGGTAAAGTCCATCAGGGCAAGGAACGGAGAGGGTGGTGTGGCGACCGGGATCGTCACAAGGCGGATGTATTCTCCTACGGGGGTCAGGATGTATCCTGAAAAAGCGCCTGCAAGAAAAGAAAGAGAAACTTGTTTAACTATTTTTTGTTCGTTTTTCATAATTATTCGAGATAGATATTCTCAATTAGTAATCAGTTTTTTTGTTTTTTAATGATTTTTTTATTAAATCATATATTGAAATTAGATTCAATGATACCCAAATATTTGTAAATAGTTATGATAAGGAAGCATACATAATAAAATATTATAATATAAACATAATTAATATGCGTTGAAATAAAAATAATCTATATGAAACACATTCTAATGTTCATTTGAATGTGTATACTCGTAATTGTTATAAAATATTTTACAGGTATAGCAGACGTATATATTTTACACGCTTGAGAAATTGTCATTTAAAAATTATTTATTTCACTTCAATAATTTTAGTAGTTTTAACTAGGAAAAATTTCGTCTAGTAAAATATTTCTCCGTTTTTTAAAACAAAGGTTAAGATTTAATTTCTTTATTAAATTTATATCCCTAGTATTCCTCCCTTATTTTTACCACCTTTTAAATATGTCTTCCGGCCATTGATCTTGATTATAAGAAATAAATTGTTTATCATTATGTGACGATAATATAATAATTTTTTCTTATAAATATAATAATTTGTTTTATAATTTATTAATCTGATTAATTTATCAATCACTGGGCAACAGTTTATGCTTCCAAAAGAACAGTATTGCTACCCAACCCTACTACTTAAACAATCTAATAAATCTATCCAGTTTTATCTAGAAATTGCCTAATAATGTGGAAGAAAGGGTGAATTTCAAATTAGCACTCAGACTGATAACTGTGTACGTATACTGTCAACATGAAAAATTGTATAGATTCAAGTTAAAGATTACATTTTTCGTAGAACATATAAGAATTGAATTTCCATCAACTAGTCAGTTTTAAGTTTTATATAATAAAATACTTTAAATTTGTGTAAAACATTTTTTCTTTTTATAAAAAAAATAATAAAACAACTTATTTTTCTATCTAATATGGAAGATAATCACTTCAAAGAAAATTTAAAGTGACGTTACAACTCGCCGGTTGTATTTTTTTTAACCTCCGGGTGTACCGTTACACATTGCTTCAGAGAATGAGATGAATGATTTGTAGCGTGTGTGAAAATGCCATGCCTGACCGGGATTCGAACCTGGGACCTCCGGATGAAAGGCCGAGACGCTGCCACTCGCGCCTTGGAGGCCGACACTCGCCAATTGTTAACTCTGTCGCAACCAAACTTGAGACTTGTTAACCGCCTAACGGTAAAAAAATCGATGTACTTCTACGTATCAATAATGCTTATAGGTTTACGTTTAGTTTACTACTATCTTATAATAAATCCAAGTAAATCGAAGTTTTAAGAAATATTTTTAGCTAGGAAATATATGGAAAATTTTATTAAAATTATATTGATCAATTTATATAAATATGCGTAGGTCCCGGGTTTTAATCCCGGTCAAGCATTGCATCTTTCATACGATACCAATTTCCACCGGGTTTACCTAGTGGTGAACTCGTCATCGCAAATCAGCTTAACCAAATAATTTTGGTTTTAAGTCGAGAGTTGGTAATTTTAAGTCAAGAGTTCTAAGGTTCAAATCCTAGTAAAGGCAATTACTTTTATTCGGATTTGAATACTTGATCGTGGGTACTGTTGTTCTTTGGCGGTCGAGTTTCAATTTACCACACATCTCACGAATGTGTCAACCTGAGACTGTACAAGACTACACTTCATTTTCTTTCATACATATCATCCTCATTCATCCTCTGAAGTAATGCCTTATGGTGGTTCCGGAGGCTAAACAGAAAAAGAAAGAATAATTTCCATCGGACTAATGATGTTATTGATAGCCCGCTCTTTCATAACAAAGAAAAATATTTTATTAAAAATAATAATATTAATTATACAAATTTTAATTTTTTTTTATTTACTGTATTTTCCGAACAAATATTCTGAAACACAAATATGAAACTTGTTGCCTATTTGAGTGATTCACGAAACAATCCTTCAGGACATGTTCTACTGGTAAAAATAAAGAAGGACGTTCACGTAAACGTAGGTTCGGAAACCCTTCGTTGACAAGTGTCAGCTGGCGAAAAGTTTCGAACTGATTTCTGCGTCTTCGGTAAACTTAATTCAGACGGTAATTTTTGGGACGCAAATTAAAGAGTAAATTTAGAAGTTTTATATAAAATCTGACTTGACAAATTGAAAAAATAGATCTTAGAACTGTATTTTAGTAGTTTTCTTAAAATCTAGGCAAAAAACAAAGGATTAGGTCGAAAAACACACTATTTTACATCTGTCGTAAAATAACTTTGTTAAATGAGTAATAAACATTCATAAATTTTATCAATAAAACATGTAAAAATTTAATTGTAAGCAAAACGGTTTGAATAAGTCCACGTAAAGTAAAACTCTGATCTGGACAACACATGACTTCCTTGTACGCCTAAATATATATGCACATTTTTTAAAATGTACATAAAATTTTATTTGATTTAAAAGTTTCATATTTTTCCATATTCTTCTTTTTTTTGTTATTGAATTATTATTCATCGTAAAACTTTTTATACAATCAGTGTTAAATAATTATTAATAAATCAATATATTTAAATTAAAAAAAAAAATTAAAAAAGGGAGATGAAGTCTGATGCGAACCGATGTTCCTTCCCCTAAGATGCAAATATTTCATTTGGCTATAACTCTGGAGCCAATGAAAATAAGTACCACTTATAATATGACGTTGAAAAGCTCTCAATGAGGGCTTATTATTGCAGTTAAGAAAAATTCTGAAATCCAGTTTTTTTTGGATTTTGGGCTTTTTTTGACACTTTTGGTCTAGTCAATTGCAATCAAAAGAGAAGGTGCAGAATTAGATGGTACAGTATTCCTAAATCCAAAATTTCAGTATCCTAAGACTAATCGTTTTTTAGTTATGCGACATGCATACGCGCATACGTACGTACAGATGTCACGCTGAAACTAGTCAAAATTGATTAAGGGATGGTCAAAATGGATCTTTCCGTTGAAATCTGAAAACCGAAATTTTTGGCG
This sequence comes from Lycorma delicatula, assembly GCF_047948215.1. Lineage (NCBI taxonomy): Eukaryota > Metazoa > Arthropoda > Insecta > Hemiptera > Fulgoridae > Lycorma > Lycorma delicatula. Next base: position 127,755,739 of record NC_134462.1, read on the forward strand.
ATCACAATACTTCCTTTACTTCGTACAAGGAAATATAAATACAAACGTAAGATTTTCTAAGTCCATTACGAACAAAAATAACAAAATTTTCAATGTTACAAACATTAATTAAATATTTTTTAGTATAAAAAAAAAATATTTTATTTATAAAAATAGTAGAGAAATTCTTCAAATTCCTGCATTCCAAAAAACCTCTAATACCGGTTTTTGCACTCATTTTTTTATTTTTATAAAGAAAAAGATTTGTTATTTTCTTTCTTGTGGGCAGAATTCTTCCAGTTAACATCGTTTTTGTACACCTATATTATTGTTAAAGAAAAATAAAAACTAAAAATGTAATTTTTTTTAAATAATGAAACGTACATAAGGAAAATCTTTAAAAAATTAAAAACTAATAATATTTTTTCATTTCTTTTTTAATTTCGAATTTTTGAAGCCAGCGAAAAACTAAAGGTTTTTTTTTAATTTTATTTTATTCTAAAACTAAAAATTGAAAAACTAGATAGTAACTTGATAAGACAGTAACTAGAAAAACTAGATAGATAGTTATTTAATTTTTTTTTTATTTTAACTATTCTATTTATTTGAATTTGGATTGTTGAGGGAGTAAAACAATAAAACACGTATGATGCTATCTAATCCTGTTTATTCTAATAGTATTATCAGTCATGCTCTTATCTTAATTTTCATTTTCAATTTTTATAAATGGAAAATTCCGCATCAGCAAATAAAAATAAGTAATATTTCAGTCGATAATTCATACAAGGAAAGGTAAACCAGTAAATTATTGCTGAAGAAGCGTCGAGAGTAATTGGCTCACCAGCGCGATGCCTTATTTACTTACTGTACTTTCATCTTTGTAAGTTGCTTTTGAAATACGTTAGAGAAGTTATACTTTATTCACTGAAAACTGACAACGAATATAAGAAATGAAAGCGGGTCTGATACGTAAATGAATAAATTTTTTCTATATTCTTGTGGTTAAGACTATAATTTATTTTTTATTACATAGTAAGCCATTAAATTCAATAATTATATATTAACATAATACGTAATTGAAATTTTTACAAAAGAAAACTTTTTATTTTTTACTCCCTTAAAATAACTACTTAAAAAAGCACAATTTTCAAAACCAAACAAATTAATTTATATACCGATACATTTTTTTACTAGAGGCATATACAGTGTCCTACGAAGAAACGTAAAAACTTTCAGGACATGTTCTACTGGTGAAAATAAATAGATATGGAAACGTAACATAAAAAAAACATACGTCGCTCTGGAAACGCTTTGTTTTTGAGTTACGGCTAGCGAAAGATTTCGTTCGGATATAAACTCTTCTAATAAAAAGAAGCCCTACTGAAACTTTTGGAAATCAAATTAAGGAGTAAAGTTGGGGGTTTCTTTTATAATTTGAGCTGGGAAATAGGATACAACAGGTCCCAGAAATGTAGTACTCCAATAGAACTCCAGTAGTTTTTAAAATATCCGACGTAAAACACAGACTTCGGTGTCGAAAAGTAAGTTGTTTTAGATTTATAGTACAATAGCTTTATTAAATGATTAATATAATGTGGAAAATATAGTAACGAAACTTGTAGAGAATATAATTCTAAGAAAATTAATGTAAATACAGCCAATAAAGTGTAAACAAAAACTTTTAATAATCAGTTTTTTTTTTCAAGCAAAACTGACGAAAAATAAACAGAAAATCGTATTATTCTTTCTGTACCTAATAAATATTATTTTTAAAATAGTCTTCGGTGTAACAGCATTTACAAACGAAAGGGTAATTTTCAACGTGTTCGTTTTCTGTTAAACGCCAACTAATAAACCATCGTGTTAATGACGAACATCCTGTGTATCAACATATTCAGCGTAGCCCGTGCACTAGTACATGGCGAATTTCATGTCGCATTGGCTTTGTCAAAAAAAAAAAATGCGGCGCATCCTACAGAAAGAAAATCGTTATGCCCGAAAAAGGTTCAAAATTTGTGGTCAGCAGATAAATTTTGAATTTTTCCCAGCCGTTAAATTTCTATCATTGACTTTTAGATAACGCTGATAAGTTAAATTCAATTTTATTTACTAATGAAGTAAACTATGATTAGAAACGGAGTCTTAAGTTCTAAAAATAGTTATTTATGGAGCAAAGACAATCCACATTTCCACTGTGGAAACTAGTTTCCAACATAGGTTTCACATTACTGTTTGGTGTAGCATTATTTAAGAAAAAATTCTGGGACTATTTGTTTTCAGTGAAAACCTTACGAGAGATGCATACGTCCACTTCTTGAAAAATAATTTGCCGTCTCTTTTGGAGGATTTTCCTTAATAAACTGCAAATGATGCTTCAGCACGATGGCGGAACGCCAAATTTTTTTTTAATAGCTAGAAATCACTTGAATTCTAATTTCTTAAATTAGACAGGACGTGGTGAACCAATCGATTGGTCAAAATCACCTGACAACGCCCACTAGCTTACTTCATTTGGGGCCATGTGAAAAAATTCTAAACAAAAAATTGATACTAAAGAAGATTTACTCATTAAAATACGAAATGCTATTTGAATTTATACGAAACGATCCTGAGATGATACGAAAGCCACCGGAAATATCTCATGTCGGGCAGTGCTGGGTACATTGTGAAGTAGGGAATTTCTAACGACTACTTTAAATAAGAATACTAGATTTTCTGTCTATTTTTCTTCTGTTTTGCTTCAATAAAATACCAATTTTTAAAAGTTTAAATTTACTTTTTATTGGCTGTATATAAATTAATTGTGTGAGAATTAAATTGTCTACAAGTTTTGTTACTAAATCTTCCGCATTTATTAGTGATTTAACAAAGCTAATTGTACTACAAACCTAAAAAAAAAAAAAAAAGTTTTTTTTATCCTATTTCCCAGTTCAAGTTACATAAGAAACCACCAACTAACGCTTCTTTTTATTATAAGAGCTGAAATCCGGGCGAAATCTTTCGCCAGCCGTAACTCAAAAACAAAGCGTTTCCAGACCTATGTTTATATGAACTTCTTTCATTATTTTTACTAGTAGAAAGTTTCTCCGTTTCTTAATGGGTGAATAAGAAAGAAGCAAAATATAATATTTTACGAATCATTAGTGTCATTTTGTGTCATTTTAAGTTAAACTCTGCTCTCAATTATCAACAAATAAAATAAATTTTAAAAAATAAATAAATTATCAAGAAGAAAAACAATTTACAATATTTTAACGGATGTATTACAGTTCTCTAAGAAAGATTTTTTCTTGATTAAATTAGCTTTTCTCTAATTTCCATAAGCTAACAATTTGTGTAATATAAATCCGATTTTTCTATTTATTTATTAACAAATACTATACCAAATCACATGGAACTGATTTTCAGATAACCTGTAATCGTGAAGTGACATTTTGGTAAAATCTTTAAAATTTAATTAAATAACAGATATGATTAATCCTACGAAAATGCAACGTAGACTGGAATAAAATGTTCAGCATTTTAAATGCTGAAGTAGAAGAACAGTTGCTAACATTTACAGGAACCAAACAGCAACAGTAATAATTGAAGAACAGAGGAAAGAAGCCGTAATAAGAAAGGGACTCCTACAAGGATGTTCCCTATCCCGGTTACTTTTTAATCTTTACATGGAACTAGCAGTTAATGATGTTAAAGAACAATTTAGATTCGGAGTAACAGTACAAGGTGAAAAGATAAAGATGATACGATTTGCTGATGATATAGTAATTCTAGCCGAGAGTAAAAAGGATTTAGAAGAAACAATGAACGGCATAGATGAAGTCCTACGCAAGAACTATCGCATGAAAATAAACAAGAACAAAACAAAAGTAATAAAATGTAGTAGAAATAACAAAGATGGACCGCTGAATGTGAAAATAGGAGGAGAAAACATTATGGAGGTAGAAGAATTTTGCTATTTGGGAAGTAGAATTACTAAAGATGGACGAAGCAGGAGCGAGCCTTCAGTCAGAAATATAATTTATTTATGTCAAAAATTAATTTAAATGGCAGGAAAAGATTTTTGAAAGTATATGTTTGGAGCGTCGCTTTATATGGAAGTGAAACTTGGACGTTTCCACTGTCTTGTATTCGAATCCATAAAAACTAAAATCACTAACTTTTACAAAGATTTAAACTCCAGAACCTTCGTCTTCGAAAATCAGGTGTTAACTGATTTATGAGTAGTTAATATACAGGAGATACAGTTCTGGAATCTGTTTTATTCAATTTTCAGTCCAAAAAACATAAGAATTGATGTTTCTTATATCTTTTTTTTTCATCTCACTAAAAATTGAACACTAAAAATTTGGCAATACAAATACAAAAATTATTTTTAACTTTTTGTCTTTTGATTGGTAGATGGAATTTTATATAGTCCAGTGCTGCGTAGAAATCAATATAGCATGAGTTAGCAGAATTGTTTTCAATTAAAAAGCTAACAAATTGGTTCAGATAGAACTAAAAGGAATCATTTATTATTTTCTCAATATGAGTTCTGTTATTGTTATTGGTATAAAAAGTCTGAACAGGTAGGAAGATATTATTAGGAATAAAAATACATGTTAGTCTGGTATTGGAGCTGTTGACATCATTATCTTCTTACAACAACACGTTTTGAAGTTTATTTTCAATAGCAACCCATATATATATATATATATATATTGTGCCCTCCTCTATGAATCATGAGACCTTGCCGTTGGTGAGGGGGCTTGAGTGCTCAGGGATACAGAGTAGCTGGACCGAAGGTGCAACCATATCGGGGAGGTATCTGTTGAGAGCCAGACTAAGGAATGATTCCTGAAAGAGGGCAGCAGCTCTTTCAGTAGTTGTTAGGGGCGTGAGTCAGGACGACTTAAACGGCCGTATCAACATCACTCAGTCCTCTGAGTACTGCGCAGCTGAAAGCAATGGAAAACTACAGCTGCTTTTTTTTCCAAGAAAATGTGGCTCTGCATTTTCACATATACAATAATGGAGGCGCCTTCCTTGGTAAAATATTCCGGAGGTAAAATAGTCCCCCGTTCGGATCTCCGGGTGGGGACTACTAAGGAAGGGGTCACCAGAAAATTAAAAAATAACATTCTACGAGTCGGAGCGTGGAATGTTAGAAGCTTAAAAAAGGTTGGTAGGCTAGAGAATTTAAAAAGGGAAATGGATAGGGTAAACGTGGATATAGTAGGAATTAGTGAGGTTCGGTGGGAAGAGGAAGGCGACTTTTGGTCGGGTGACTTTAGAGTAATTAACTCAGCGTCAAATAATGGGCAGGCAGGAGTAGGTTTCGTGATGAACAAGAAAATAGGGAGGAGAGTAGAGTATTTCAAGACGCATAGCGATAGAGTCATTGTAATAAGGATAAATTCAAAACCTAAACCGACAACGATTGTTAACGTCTATATGCCTACAAGCGCCCATGATGATGATGAGGTAGAATGTGTATACGAAGAGATTGATGAAGCAATTAAACACGTAAAAGGAGATGAAAACTTAATAATAGTTGGAGATTGGAATGCAAGCATTGGAAAAGGCAAGGAAGGAAATATAGTGGGTGAATACGGGCTGGGCAAAAGGAATGAAAGAGGGGACCGACTTATAGAGTTTTGCACGAAGTATAATTTAGTAATTGCCAACACCCAATTTAAAAATCATAATAGAAGAATATACACTTGGAAAAAGCCAGGCGATACTGGAAGGTATCAGATAGATTATATCATGGTTAAGCAAAGATTTAGAAATCAACTCGTGGACTGCAAAACTTACCCTGGAGCAGACATTGATAGCGACCATAATTTGGTGATAATGAAATGTAGATTGGGGTTTAAAAACCTGAAGAAAAGGTGTCAGATGAATCGGTGGAATTTAGAGAAGCTTGAGGAAGAGGAGGTAAAGAAGATTTTTGAGGAGGACATCGCTAGAGGTCTGAGTAAAAAAGATAAGGTAGAAAATGTAGAAGAAGAATGGGAGAATGTTAAAAAAGAAATTCTTAAATCAGCAGAAGCGAACTTAGGCGGAATAAAGAGAACTGGTAGAAAACCTTGGGTTTCAGACGATATATTGCAGCTGATGGATGAACGTAGAAAATATAAGAGTGCTAGTGATGAAGAAAGTAAAAGGAACTATCGGCAATTAAGAAATGCTATAAACAGGAAGTGCAAACTGGCGAAAGAAGAGTGGATTAAAGAAAAGTGTTCAGAAGTGGAAAGAGAAATGAACATTGGTAAAATAGACGGAGCATACAGGAAAGTTAAGGAAAATTTTGGGGTACATAAATTAAAATCTAATAATGTGTTAAACAAAGATGGTACACCTATATATAATACGAAAGGTAAAGTCGATAGATGGGTGGAATATATTGAAGAGTTATACGGAGGAAATGAATTAGAAAATGGTTTTATAGAGGAAGAAGAGGAAGTTGAGGAGGATGAAATGGGAGAAACAATACTGAGATCTGAATTTAAGAGAGCATTAAAAGATTTAAATGGCAGGAAGGCTCCTGGAATAGACGGAATACCTGTAGAATTACTGCGCAGTGCAGGGGAGGAGGCGATTGATAGATTATACAAACTGGTGTGTAATATTTATGAAAAAGGGGAATTTCCGTCAGACTTCAAAAAAAGTGTTATAGTAATGATACCAAAGAAATCAGGGGCAGATAAATGTGAAGAATACAGAACAATTAGTTTAACTAGTCATGCATCAAAAATCTTAACTAGAATTCTATACAGAAGAATTGAGAGGAGAGTGGAGGAAGTGTTAGGAGAAGACCAATTTGGTTTCAGGAAAAGTATAGGGACACGGGAAGCAATTTTAGGCCTCAGATTAATAGTAGAAGGAAGATTACAGAAAAACAAACCAACATACTTGGCGTTTATAGACCTAGAAAAGGCATTCGATAACGTAGACTGGAATAAAATGTTCAGCATTTTAAAAAAATTAGGGTTCAAATACAGAGATAGAAGAACAATTGCTAACATGTACAGGAACCAAACAGCAACAGTAGCAATTGAAGAACATAAGAAAGAAGCCATAATAAGAAAGGGAGTCCGACAAGGATGTTCTCTATCTCCGTTACTTTTTAATCTTTACATGGAACTAGCAGTTAATGATGTTAAAGAACAATTTAGATTCGGAGTAACAGTACAAGGTGAAAAGATAAAGATGCTACGATTTGCTGATGATATAGTAATTCTAGCCGAGAATAAAAAGGATTTAGAAGAAACAATGAACGGCATAGATAAAGTCCTACGCAAGAACTATCGCATGAAAATAAACAAGAACAAAACAAAAGTAATGAAATGTAGTAGAAATAACAAAGATGGACCGCTGAATGTGAAAATAGGAGGAGAAAAGATTATGGAGGTAGAAGAATTTTGTTATTTGGGAAGTAGAATTACTAAAGATGGACGAAGCAGGAGCGATATAAAATGCCGAATAGCACAAGCTAAACGAGCCTTCAGTAAGAAATATAAGTTGTTTACATCAAAAATTAATTTAAATGTCAGGAAAAGATTTTTGAAAGTGTATGTTTGGAGTGTCGCTTTATATGGAAGTGAAACTTGGACGATCGGAGTATCTGAGAAGAAAAGGTTAGAAGCTTTTGAAATGTGGTGCTATAGGAGAATGTTAAAAATCAGGTGGGTGGATAAAGTGACAAATGAGGAGGTATTGCGGCAAATAGATGAAGAAAGAAGCATTTGGAAAAATATAGTTAAAAGAAGAGACAGACTTATAGGCCACATACTAAGGCATCCTGGAATAGTCGCTTTAATTTTGGAAGGACAGGTAGAAGGGAAAAATTGTGTAGGCAGGCCACGTTTGGAATATGTAAAACAAATTGTTAGGGATGTAGGATGTAGAGGGTATACTGAAATGAAACGACTAGCACTAGATAGGGAATCTTGGAGAGCTGCATCAAACCAGTCAAGTGACTGAAGACAAAAAAAAAAAAAAATATATTGTGCACTAGAATTCTTTCAATTGAAAAAAATATTATCGATTATAAATAAACGATATTGTAGGCTATCACGTAAAAGAAAATATTAACTCAATCAACTGGGAAAAAAATTTGGAAAATCTATATTCCTATTCATTAATAACTTAAAATTTAATAAATTAAAATCTAATAATGTGTTAAATAAAGATGTTACACTGATTTATAATACGAAAGAAAAGATTAATACCTGGCTGGAATATAATGAAGAGTTATACAAAGGAAATTGATTAGAAACTGGTGTTGTAGAGGAAGAAGAAGAAGTCAAAGAGGATGAAAAGGGAGATGCATTACTGAGATCCGAATTTAATAGAGCATTAAAAGATTTGAATGGCAGAAAGGCTCCTGGGGTATGCGGGATACCTGCAGATTACTGCGCAATGTTGGTGAAGAAGCGATAGATAGAATATATAAATGGTGTGTAATATTTACGAAAAAGGGGAAGTTCCGTCGACTTCAAAAAGAGTGATATTGTTATGATACCAAAGAAAGCAGGAGCAAATAAATGTGAAGAAAACAGAACAGTCAGCTTAACTACTCACGCATCAAAAATCTTAACTAGAATTCTGTACAGAAAAACTGAGAGGAGAGTTGAAGAAGTGTTAGAAGAAGACCAATTTGGTTTCAGGAAATGTATAGAAACAGCGGAAGCAATTTTAGCGCTCAGATTAATAGGAGAAGGAAGATTAAAGAAAAAGCAAACCAACATATATGGCATTTATAGATTTAGAAAGGGCATTTGATAACTTAGGCTGGAATAAAATGGCCAGCATTTTTAAATATTTAGGGTTCAAGTATAGAGGTAGAAAAACAATTGCTAATATTTAGAGGAACCAAACTGCATCAGTAATAATCGAAGAGCATAAGAAAGAAGCCGTAATAAAAAAGGGAGTCCAACAAGGATGTTCCCTAGCCGCTTTACTTTTTAATATTTACATAGGACTAGCAGTTAATGATGTTAAAGAACAATTTAGATCTGGAGTAACAGTGCAAGGTGAAAACATAAAGATTCTACGATTTGCTGATGATATGCTGAGGGTAAAAAAGATTTAGAAGAAACAGTAAATTGCATGGATGAAGTCCTACACAAGAAGTACCGCTTGAAAATAAACAAGAAAAAAACAAAAGTACTGAAATGTAGTAAAAATAAAGTAGATGGACTAATGAATATAAAAATAGGAACAGAAAAGATTATGCAGGTAAAAAGTATGGAGATTTCCCAAATAACAATATTCTTATATTGTTATTTGGGAAACAAAATTACTGAAGATGAACGAAGCAGGAGTGATATAAAATGCCGAATAGTACAGTGAAAACGAACTTTCAGTCAGAAATATAATTTACTTACATCAGAAGTTAATTTAAACTTCAGAAAAACATTTTTGAAAGTATATGTTTGGAGCATAGCTTTGTATGGAAGGAAAACTTGGACGATCAGACTAAGTGAGAATAAAAAATTAGAAGCTTTTGAAATGTGGTGATACAAGAGAATATTAAAAAAACAAATGGATGAATAAAGTGACAAATGAAAGGAGCTGCGGCAAATTGATGATGAAAGAAGCATTTGGAAACATGTAGTTAAAAGAAGAGATGTGGCTTATAGGCCACATCATAAGGCATCCTGAAATAGTCGCTTTGATATTGAGAGACTGGTAGAAGGGAAAAATTGTGCAGGCTGGCAACGTTTGAAATATGTAAAACAAATTGTTAGGGATATAGGATGTAGGGAATATACCGACATGAAACGACAGGCACTAGATAGGGAATCTTGAGAGCTGCATCAAACCAATCAAATGACTGAAGACAAAAAAAATCAAAAATTAAAGATTAAAATCAACGTATTTTTAAAATCTAATAAAAAAAGCTAACAATTCTAGGACTTTCCCGGAACGCGGCCGCGTGACGAGTTGTTTCTGATACACGACTTACACATACATACACACACAACTTAATTAAAAATATTTATCATTTTATTTAAATATAATGTTTTTTCCCCTTTATTTAATGGAATGATTCTAAATAAAGCCCACGCGCATACCGTATTTAATTCGCGCGGGTTTGGCGGTACTAGGGGCGACAGTCGGCACTAACTAATGTAATTTCACAACTTTCATAGAGAAATTTTGTCTGTACGATCAACAAACCGGTGAAGCCGCGAGAATTAACACACCGAGTACCCAGAGATCTAGCCAGACCGAGTTACTCTTATCATAAAAGAATGGTGCGGTTTCAGTAATTCATAGGAAGATTGTAGGGAAATTTCTAGATGTTATATTGGTATTCCTGAAAGCCTCCAACCCAAAATTTTGTTTATTAGCAGTTGTAACCACAATGTCAGTTCTTGTATTGTTGTTACGGTGAGTTTAGTGAGTTACTATGTTCTCGGATAAAGACAAAGCAAAGTGTGTTATATTGATGGCTGAATTAAAATCCGTAATTTTAGTTCAACGTCCGTTTCGACGTGAATTCGGAAGAGATCCGCCGCACAAAAATAACATAACACGTCGGTTCAAACGATTCGAAGAAACCGGATCGGTTAAGAAACAGAAATCAACCGGCGGACCAAGTGTACCAGATGAAACGGTTGAACTAATTAGACAATCGGCAATTAGAAGTCCATCCCCCGTCGAAGCCTCGAATTAGGTATTCCAAAATCAACAGTTCACATAGTTTTACATAAAAAAACTGAAATTACACGCTTATAAAATCCAGATACTGCAGGAATTGAAACCCGATGATAGTATAAAACGTTACAATTTCGCTGTTGAAATGTCGGGTAGAATAAGTGAAAACGAATCATTTTTAGACGATATAATTTTTACAGACGAAGCTACATTCCATGTGAATGGATGTGTTAACAGACACAATTCACAAATATGGGGCTCTGAAAACCCACACGCAATTATCGACAAACAACGCGATTCGCCTAATGTTTGGTGTGGTGCGATGAAAAATCGTGTAATAGGGCCTTTCTTCTTTGCTGAAAAAACAATTAATGGTTAACATCTTGACATGTTAACCGATTATTACTTTCCTCAGCCGGTTGAACTCTTAAAACATTCATCGACTTCATTTCCAACAAGATGGTGCTCCCCCGCATTTCAATGCACTGGTCACGGACGCTTTGAACGAAAAATTTGGAGATCGATGGATAGGCCGGCAAGGACCCGTACTTTGGCCTCCAAGGAGTCCAGACCTGACACCTTGTGATTTTTTCTTGTGGGGGTACATCAAAAGCATCGTTTATACACAAAAAATTCGCGACCTAAACCGCTTAAAAAACAGGATTAATGAAGCAATGACAACCATTAACGAAGAAATGTTAACTAATGTTTTAATGGAGAGAAGTTGAGTATCGTTTGGACATTTGTCGAGCGACTAAGGGCGCACATTTTGAAATTTATTAATTATGTAAAAAAATGTTTGAGACGACAAATTTGAAAAATAAAAAACATAAACTGTAAGTAATTCTGTTTTAATTTAAACCATGTTCAAAACCGCACCATTCTTTTATAACTCTGTATTAATTATCTAATTCTACCGCTCACCTGCAACGTTACAACATAGCAGACGACTTCAACGGCATTTTTTGGGGAGGCAGTGCAATTTTTAAAATATTTTTTTGCAAATATTATTTTTTAATTGTTAACAAATCTGCCTAAGAAAAATATAACCTTAATTAGGCGAAATCTTGAGATACTGAGGGTGACCTTGCTCTACAGCCTCACCCCCTTGACCTTTCAAGTTGATATATAGAAGTAATTTAACCAAGTTTGGTCAAAATCGGTCCAGTAGTTCTGTAGAGATTTAGAGACAATGAAATATACACACGTACATAAGAACTTTAACAAACGGAAAATTTCCATCCGGTTTTTTGGGCTCCTTAGATGTCAAAAATGTCAAGATTCGGTGAAAACCGTATATGCCCAAATTGGACCGATTACAATAATTTTCCGTTCTAGAGCTATAGCGCTATCTAGACGGGAAAATACAAATTCAAATATTACTTAATACTTTTTTTCTAAAAAATCATACGAAAAGCCATTGGCGAATATAAGGATTGAAATATTGTTTGAATATTTATTTTATTTTATTCAGTTTTTTAATATTATTTAAAAACAGTTTGAAATATAATTATGTGACAATATTTTGAAATAATAATAATAATAAAGAAAATCTATATTAGCAGTATATTTTTTCCTTTTTTTATACTTCATTAAAAATTTTTTATTCAAAAAGAGAAGATTATTGCAAAAATAAGGGAGTTCTATAGCCAGTACAATATTGATTGGTTACCGTCCTTACTTTCTGGATCACTTTTTCAGATTTTTCTTTTCTGACTAGGTTCAATTAGCTCTGATTATTATTTGTTTTCTCATCACAGTTTTTTTTTAATTGTATAAAACATAATAATCATCTCTTGATTTTTTTGTCATATTTGAAGAATAAAATAATTCCAGCCCCATTAACACGTTATTGTTGGAATGTTTTTTCACTTTCATGTTATTCGCGAAATATCGTAATAAAATTTAATGTCAATCTTTAATTTCTTTAATTTAATCTCAAACTTAATTCTCATTATTGCAATTACTGAATTTTTAATAATAATATTTATAAACTTATATATTAAATATTATAAATAAACATGGTAACGAACACAAGTGTGAAAAATTATTTTTCACAACAAAATACTTTATCTTTTTTACATTTATATTAACCGAAATTCAATTCTAATTCTACTAAAACACATTATTTAGTAAACATTTTCAGCTGTTTATGAAAATTTTAGGATTATCGATATTTAATGTATAATAATAATCAATAATAAAAATCAGCATTATTGTTCCTAGGATATTATTTACGTCAGGAGGATTTTGTTTTTACTATTATTATTATTAGGAATCGGATTTTTCACACACTACATAAATTATTAATACATTAATTACGTCAGGGGTGGATCCAGCAACTAAATTTGATGGGGGGCATTGGGGAAAGAGGTCAATTATCCTTCTCCCTTCTAATTGAGTTTGGGTATATAATATTTCATACATTTTTAATGGATTCTTACTATATTCCGAACTATTTTTAAAGACGAATAATCGTTTAACCAGTCATTAGTATTGTTAAAAAAGAGGTAAAAAAGGGCGGTTTTGACAAAACCAAAAAAGTCTTAAGTTTCTTCAATTTTATTTCGATTTATAAAAATTAAGTTGAAAGTTATACTAAGTGACACTTACGGGGATTCCAGTAGCTAAACTAACTTTAGATTAAATAACTTAAAGTTCTAACAACGTTAATCAAAATTGCCGTGTAAACAATCAAAATTATATAATAATAAAAGATGGGATAAAAAAACAATAAGACGAAGATTTAAATTAAATTGATTTTTATTTGTTCGTTGATTTTAGTATTTATAATTAATCCATTACAATCCAAAATTTTATACATTTTATTTCATATAATAATTTATTTACAAAATAAATTCTTCTCGGTGATTATGCATCTTAGCATAACGATCGATAAAGCTATCTATATCAATCTGCATGTCGTTATGAATATGCATTAGAGCAAGTGACGTCAGCCTCTCTTAATTATTTATTAAGAAAAAAGATACATTCACGTTAATTACAGAGTTGCAACTTGCAACTGGTTATTTTGATAATATAATATAGTAAAATGTATCAGTTCTTTTCAACAGAGTTTTCAAAGTGCAACAAGGCCTTCGGACCTTTGTGGAGGATCATGCCTCCCCTGGACGTCAGCATGTCTTATATGTCTTAGTTGTTTATTTTGAGTTACTAGGGTTTATAAATAAATAAGAATAAAATTAAGATAATAAAATGTAATAAGAAAAACAAGTCATAAATATTAAAAAAAGGTTAAAAAAAACCTTTTTCTGTTGCCAAAAAGAAACCCCTTTTGGCATGCCGGAAGGCGGAGATAGATTTCACCGGTGCTAAGCACCATAAAAAAGATTTCCACCTTAAAGTTAAGAAAAACTTCAAATTTACTCAATACGACAATGGTAGCATGTGAAAAATGTTTCACATGTTTAGCATACGACAAGCCCCGTCTTCTTATAATTCCAGCAATACTTTGGTCATCCCTTGCGCGTAAAGGTTAGTCACATCAAATAATGTTTTAAACAAAAGTTTTAGGTAATGTTTAGAGGACTACCGACCACTTTAAACCGATTCAATACCTGTGCATATTAAGGGAGGTATGATTTTTTTGTCTTCGAAAGCACATTTTTTCCACCCCCGGGCCAGTGGTTGGTGATATCAAAAACTTTCCTTAGATACGTTTTAGGCCCTTATCCAAAGAATAGTAGGAACTTTAAACGAATTCGATATTTTACTTAATATGAAAGTTATAACGCTATTTTGTTTTTCGAAAAAGCTTCCCCCTTCTACCCCCATGATCCGTCTTTGCCCATTAACGAACTCAACTGAGATTTTGGATCGTTATATTCTATGTATCAATTTGAAAGCGATTGGCGCAAAATTACGGCAGTTATCGTGTTTACAAGAAAGTGAAATGTATATGTGAAAGTGAATGTGAAACTCGAAGATATATCGTAATTTTCCGGAAGTCGAATCATGGTACCCATTAGAATAGGTAGCTTTCTTATGAAATCTACTTTAAAAATTGCTGGTAGACATTACTTTTTAGGATAATTACTAATATAGGATATCACTAATATAACATACTGCCCGTCAAAAAGTAAAATAAGTTTTTCTTTATGTTTTTAAACAATAATCAAGCAAAAAAAATAAATATATATATATATATATAAGCTGGCAAAGTATGATTTTCCCGGCTATGCCGGGAATATTGCCAAGTTATACAATATCTTGTATTATTTTATATATTATTGTTATTTATTATTATGTATTATTTTATACAATATCTTGTAAAGTAATACTTTTATTATTTTTTTTAAAGAAATGATCGGAATAAAAAAAAATGCTTTCATCTTCAGTACTTTCATTTACGTAACACAATTTACTATTAAAACAAGCTGTAGTATATTTTCTTTTAAATTCTATTATTTCAAGCACATTATCAAATTTTTGTACGCTACCTGGTACTATCAAGTACTGCTATCTAGGGGCGCGATTCATAAAGGTGCATTAAAAATATGAATAAAATGACATTGTCGCGGTTCATCAAATGGAAAAAAGACGTCTAACAAAATTCGAGGTATTCTTTATTATTAATCTAATTGAACTGAAATATAATTTTTTCACACTTTTTCCCCATTTTCATTTCACTGTTAGGTTAGGTCACATTTAGAACAGCAAACGTAGTTCGTTGACTTCATCGCTTCTTATCGACGAAATTCTTATGAACTCCGTGATAGAATTGGTGAAACATCTGATTATTTAATATTAATTGAAAATTATAATTAAGAATCGTATTATTTTTTAATTTTCTGCTTTAATTTCTGTTTAGTTTTATTTAATTATTCTGGAATTTCTGTTTAATTTTATCTAAATTCAAGTTAACTACAGAGTGACTGAAAAAATAGACCCTTACAAGAACAACATATATACTGAGGCATATATGCCCGATCTTTAATAAATTGTAAAAAATTCTTATCTTTTAATTCATTACTCCTTTGATATTGTCGGATAAAATATTCTCCCTAAGTCGGAGATGATCATCAATTTTGTTTATTTATTGTTTGTTGCCAATCATTTAATCGATCTTTGGTTTGATATAATTCTTCTTATTTGTATACACGTTCTCTAGTTTTCAACCAACGCCAACAAAATATTAAAAATTTTTTTATTAACTTAAACTTCAGGTTCATTAATTAAAATTTGTTTAAATTATATAATCAGAAAAAAATAAACTAGAATCTATTAATCTACTCGGTAAATTTACTTAAGTAATATTAAATAAATTTCTTATTTAATGTAGAATAATAAAGAGGTTCTTGAACTAGGCATTTACAACACACAATATATTAAAAAAGTATAGAATATTTGGTGACAACCAATATATCAAAGCTATATTATTCAGCCGAAAGTAGAGGTCTTGTTTTTTAATCAATTAGTCTACGACTTCTAAGGAAGAAGTATAAAGTCGACTTTATCGTGACACGTGTTACGGGTTATAATGCTGCTTGTCAAAAATCGATGGGCCTACTAGACAAGACTGTCAGAGTGGTAGCCGTTTATATTAGTTAAATTCATTTATAGTTTATGAACATCACCGTTCATTTTCCCGTTTCGATAAAAAAAAAACAATACTGCATTAACATTTTTATTTTATTAATAAAATAAATAAATAGTAAAATATAAAAAGAATTAAAACTTTCTTTCTTTAAAAATAGCAGGATGTTATGTGGAAATAGAGCTATGTGGAAGAGCTGTCAGTTGATGTCAAAATTCAAACAACGGAATTTTTTTGTGACAGTATGACAAGTAGTTATAAACGTCAGCTGCCAGTTTTTATAATAAGTTGTTTGATTATTATTTGTTGCGGAAATAAACCGTAACATTTCATATCTTTTATTTAAGTCCGCTAAATTATTAGAATAAAGAAAAAAAACAACTAATAATTATTTTAAGTTTTAGTTTCTTAAAACTGCATGAATATCAATTTCTTTAAATATTTTTTATACATTGTAATTTTAAGTTTATTAGATATAGCTTAATTATAGTCAAGTTTAAAAAACCTTTAATTCGCTATAATCTATAACAGTGATTTCTCACAATTTTCCGTGCAACTACCACATTCTTCTAAAAAGGGCGACAGGAATTCGCTGTTTCTAACATACGCGGATTCACAATCCAGACGTTTATGAATAGTTACTGGGAATTACAGCGTATTATTTCACCGATAAAACTATTGAATCTGATTTACTGAAACCGATCTCAGCGATATATTTAAAATAAAACTACATAGTCACGGTGTCAAACAATGCATTCCACGTTATATTTTTAAAACTGCAAAACTATTATTAAACATATTTTATATCCCCAACTTATTACAGGCAATAAATGTAATGCATTGTTTCTCAAAGGAAGGAGTATCACGGAGTTTGTTATAATTTCGTCGGTAAGAGGCGATGAAGTGAACGAACTGCATTTACAGTTCTAAACATGACCTAACCTAAGAATGAATTGAAAATGGAAAAAAATAAGCGTGAAAACATTATATTTCACTTCAATTAGATTTGTAATAAAGAATACTTTAAAAAATTACCTCGAATTTTGTTAGACGTCTCTTTTCCATTTGATGAACCGCGACTATGTCATTTCATTCATATTTTTAATGCGCCTTTATGAATCGCGCTCCTGGATAACAGTACATGATAGTACTAGGTAGCGTACAAAAACTTGATAATGTGCTTGAAATAATAGAATTTAAAAGAAAATATACTACAGCTTGTTTTAATAGTAAATGCTGTTACGTAAATGAAAGTACAGAAGATGAAAGCATTTTTTTAATTCCGATCGTTTCTTAAAAAAAAAATAATAAAAGTATTACTTTACAAGATATTGTATAAAATAATACATAATAATAAATAACAATAATATATAAAATAATACAAGATATTGTATAACTTGGCAATATTCCCGTCATAGCCGGGAAAATCATACTTTGCCAGCTTATTTATATATATACCTTTTACACTTCCTTCTTTAATAAAGTAAATTAAACATGGATGACTTAAAACATAGCCCACTAACCTAAATCTTTACAAAATTCCACCACAACTTCTCTGGTCTCTTCTTTGTCTGAAGATCCTTTCATTTCGAATTTTATTAACTCTCCTAATTTTCAAAATCCTCTTGTAACAAAACATTACTAACGACTTATTATTTTCCTTTCTGTTTTTCTTCCTATTACCTATATTTATTTACCATTAGGCGCCGAAATCCACGCAAATATTTTCATGAATTTTGTTTTAATTGTTACACCTATATTTGATAATTGCAAATCTTTTTCATAAAATATCTCTATCGATGATTGTATTACATCGTCCATATTTTATAATAGGTCCCTAAATTACAATTTCATTAACTTGTGTGATATATTATGTTTAACAGTAAATCATATTTCGTTCACTTCCTTTTTACTCAACTGCCCAAAAAGGAGTATAATGTATTTAGGGTGTATGTATGTATGTATGTATGTACATTGAAATAATATTGTAACTGACATAAATATTTGTGAAAAGGATATATGTGTTATGTATTTTCTTCACTGATAAATAGAAACAGCAGTGCAAATTGGTCTGAATGCAATTCATCCTTTTAATAAAATATTTATTGTAGATTAACTAAGCTTTAACTATTTTGAAGACTTCCTGAAATTTGTGAGTTTCAGAGTATATAAGTTTTCTTTTTTTTGTATAACCCTCAACGAATTTTTTTTTATCTAACTTGATTGTTTGTATTTAGTTTTAGAAAGATTACACAAATTTTGATGCATTTTTTTAAATAAAATTTCTGGGAAACGAACAATAACTAATATATTGTTATAGAATTTACTACTTAGGTTACTAAGTTTAGTAATCTAATTTAAGATCGAAATTAAGAATTTTATAGTGATTTATTTTAACATATACAGAATGCGACAAAACCGATTAAGCAGTTTAAAAGTCAACATTAAAACAATAAATTTTTTCTTTTACAATTATTCATGATGGGTTATTTATAAAATCCGTACGATATCAGTACGATATTTATAAAACCAGTATGATACGTACTTGATAGTGAAAAGCGCGATTATCTTGCGTGATTTAGCTACTAATAATACAAATATAATAAAATATAGTCTATAATAATAACGCTTAAAATAAGTAGCACTCAGAATACGGAACATACAACCAAATTTATCAGAAGTGAGAATATTCCTACGCGCTAAATAGCAAGTGTGTCAGTGTATGACCTTGATTGATATTTACTGACATTGAGCTTGCGCAATTATATTTTCTTATATACGCGCGACGCCGATTCGGTTATTGGGCTTAGTAGGTGTGTAATATAGTGAGGGCGTATAAAAATCTCATCAAGGGCGCTATGGCACCTGCGAGCGCCGCGTTGCCGACCCCTGCCCTAGGGGAATTTTGCAGTTTATTGTGAATTTTTCGGGGGTTATTTTCTGCCCAGTAGCGGGCAGGAAATTCTCAGGAAAAACCTATATATTTATTTCTTGCATATTTTTAATCGATATTTTAAAAATGTGTTGTAGTATTGCAAGTGATCCCCAAAAAATACTTTGTGGGAAATATTGAAGGTGAGGAGCCAATAAAAATTTACAAATATAGATTTTCTTTTTAATTTTCAAAGCTTTTTTGGTTTATTTAAATGTTTAATATTAGTAAATGTTTAAATAATATTACAATAAAATTTCATCATAATTCACCTCCCACCTCCAAAAAAGAAATGTTAGTTAACTTTTAATTGGTTGTAGGTTTTTCAGTGGATTTTTTTTCAATTTCTTCTATTTACCATAGTAAGAAAATCAAAACATTTTCTTGGAAGATGATTTTAGATAAGGAGCAGAAAAAATACCGATTTTTTTTAATTAATTTTTTTTATTTAAACATAATTATAATGAAAATTTTACAATAAAACTTCATCACAAATTATCCGCACCCCAAAAAAGAAATCTTAGGTAACTTTTTTCATACATCATTATTCTTTTATTTTTATGTAGTGAATTCAGAACGTTATGTCTCAATGATGTGAAATTTTCTGCTGCCCAAAATAAAAGACATTTTGAAGAAGAGAGATTGGGGGACTTGTGGTTCTAATAGGATGGGACTACAGCTCACATTGCGCGAAATTCACTCAATGATTTTAGAGAAATCTTCTCGGACGTCTGGTCTCTCTGAGGGGTGATGTGGGATGGCCTGCGCGGTCACCCGATTTGAGCATTTGTGATCTGAGCATTTTGTGAAGGAAAAGGTGTTTAAACGTCATATCCTCATACCCTGCCAGAAGAAAGGGAGCGGAGATTCTTAAAGAAGTTAACGCCGTACCCCGCGATATGTGTTAATGATGTTGTACAAAGCTTCAAAAATCGTCTCCAACAATATCTTGCCGCTAACGGCCACCATCTTGAGCACAATATTTTCTAAACTTAATGATTATTAAATGGTATCCATTGATAATTTAGAAAATAAAAACTTCTCCTCTGTATACCCCAGATGTTAACATATGTTTAAATATATTAACATATATGTATTTTAACATATGTTTAAATATGTTAACATATTAGTTAACATATTTTAACTAATATGTGAAAATAAATCGCAATAAAATTCTTAATTTCGATCTTAAATTAGATTGCTAAACTTACGCAATAGTAAATTCTATAACAACATATTAGTTTTTACTATTCGTTCCCCAGAAATTTTATTTTAAAAAATGCATCAAAATTTGTTAAACCTTTCTAAAACTAAATATAAACAATCAAGTTAAATAAAAAAAATTCGTTGAGGGTTACATAAACAAAAAAAAAACTGAAAATTTTATTTTAATTTAAGTGCATTAGTACAGACAATTTGTCATCAAAATAGGCTTCTTTCTTTTCCTGTTTAGCCTCCGGTAACTACCGTTCAGATAATACTTCAGAGGATGAGTGAGGATGATATGTATGAGTGTAAATGAAGTGTAGTCTTGTACGTTCTCAGTTCGACCGTTCCTGATATGTGTGGTTAATTGAAACCCAACCACCAAAGAACACCGGTATCCACGATCTAGTATTCAAATCCGAGTAAAAATAATTGACTTTACTAGGACTTGAACGCTGGAACTCTCGACTTCCAAATTAGCTGATTTGGGAAGACGCATTCACCACTAGACCAACCCGGTGGGTTCATCAAAATAGGCTGTATTTGAAAATCCTTACCTACCGATTGATCTTTTCTCCATGCGTTAGGGGTGATTAGGGAAGTTTAACTCCAGATTTTTAACATCTCCCCTCCCATAGATTTTTGAAAAACTCAAAATGTTTTTGAAACGCGTTTTTCTCTGAATCTATGCATTTTAGGAAACGTTTTTCAAACAAATAATGTAGAGGACATTCTCCTCTACAATTAATGTCTTTGAAGTTATGCCGTATAATTTAAAATTGAAAACTAGGTGGCGCTAAAGTTGTTAAAAACGTTGTAAACAAAGTTGTAAACGAGTAGACCTATTTCGAACACGTGCCCAATTCACAACATTTTCACACTTTCAAAAGCTACAGCTCCAAAACGGTAAGTCGTACAAGAAAATTGTTTAAGTAAAAGTTGTCTGTTTTTTTGAGATTAACAACTTTTTCAAATGCAAAACACATGAAAAAAAATGTTTTCCGATGAAAAAACACGTTTTTTTACAACTTCAGCGCCACGTAGTATTTCAATTTAAAATTATACGGTATAACTTCAAAGACATTAATTGTAGAGGAGAATGTCCTCTACGTTTTTTATTTGAAAAACTTTTCTCTAAAATGCATAGATTCAGAGAAAAACGCATTTAAAAAACGTTTTGAGTTTTTCAAAAATCTATGGGAGGGGGATATTAACAATCTGGAGTTAAGCTTTCATATCACTCCTAACATATGGAAAAAACATCAATCGGTATGTAAGGATTTTCAAATAAAAATACAAATTGACTGTACTACATGAAAATTTTTACCGCGTAATATGTAGTCTGAAACTCAGAAATTTCAGGAAGTCATCAAAATAGTTAAAGCTTAGTTTATCTTATTAGAATATTTTATTAAAAGGATGAATTGCATTCAGACCAGTTTGCACTGCTATTTCTATTTATTAGTGAAGAAAACACATAACACGAATATCCTTTTCACAAATATTAATGTCAGTCACAATATTATTTCATCAGATAAGACTTGTACTAACGTAATGAGATACCTACTTTGCATTTCTCGTACTAATTGCAATGTCTTCTGTTGTATATTTTATCCAATATTAACGTTGTTTCCAATAACATGTATTATTGAATTTCTTCATAAATATTATGTTTTCAACCTAATATTTCTTAACATAAATTGTTTTTTTTTTTTTTTATAATTATTATAATTTCTAATTGTAGTTTTAATTATTTATGAAATTAAATATTACTATTTCAACGTACTAGTGTTCATTTAAATTGTAATACCTTTTGAAAAATCGTCAGTAGAAAAGAAAAAGATAGTATGTTATTTAAAATGAGGATTGCAAGATAATTAGGAATTTAATTGGAAAAGGTATTGAAAAAACATACAAAAATCACTGATGAGCAACAAAACAAACAACTCTTTAATGGAATGTAGTTAAGGGCTTCATTAAAAATATGACGGGATGAAATATTAGAAAAGTAATAGTGAAATAGTGTGAAAGAAAGAAAGGAAAGAAACGATAATTCAAAAGGAAATCCCTCAACACCATAAAAAAAAAGTTGAAAAGCCAAGGTTTTTCTTAGAACATTGCTAAATTGATAACAAGAAATATCCTCCAGTATTACAAAAATAAAAATGTTAAAAACCTTCCGCTGTTAAAAATTTTCTATCTGTAGTAAAAGAAACAATAAATTTTTCATCGAGTACTAGATCATTAATCCACAAATGAGTATTTAATAGCTCCTGATTTAAGTACATAAAATGTAGCAGTTAAACGAGATTTTTTAATTAAAAATCCCAAGTATTGTTAAAACGCATCAAAGTTTAAAAAGCGTAAAAACATAGATGTGCAGTAGTTACATCTGAAGTTGTGTCGGCATTGCTAATTGTATGGAGGGGATAGTGAAACCCGAAACCAAGCAGACAATTGCTTTGTTGTACTCGTGTTATTAATTGTGAGTTCTTCGTTTCCACATATTATAAACAATAGTTTTCAGTACTCATTATAACAGGCTTCTTTTTTTACTGTTTTCTCATTTATTCATCTTCGCGATATGTCAGATAAAATCTTTTGGATGATAAGTGGTTTTAAAAAGTCAAAGGAAAAATATAAAAATGAACTTTTACAATAAAGTAACTCAAGAATATTCAGAAATGTTACGTTCAGAAATTCAATCTCACGTAGCTGACATTTCCGGTAAGTCTGCCTATATGGAGTGTAATACAGAGTATTCAAAAAACGACTCGATCTTATGGAAGAATGTTTCCTTCTTTATTTGCTGGTTTAATTGAAGAAAAATGGGTTATACAATGCAGCAGAGAACATTCATTGTCTCCCAATACATTAGATTTGCCTGTTATATCCAGACCCAGAATGCCTTCACAAAAACGTTCTTTGTGAATGCATCGAATAAGTCTCCCTCAAGCTACTGTACGACAAGTTCCAAGAGACAGGGAGTATGGCAAACGCAGCCATAAATAGTCGGCCGAAAGTGCTAACACCATAAAAGTTGATTGACGTGCAAGCCGCATATTCTGTTAGTCCCAAAATGGTTGCGCGACCCCTATCTAGCCAAGCTGGTCTCTCCGTCGATACTTCCCGTACGGCATAGCACAATGTGTTTAAAGATGCATCCGTACAGAATTTGTGTTGTTCACGAGTTGTTACCTGCAGACACTGAAAAACATGAGGCTTTCTGTCAACTATCGCCAGATGGGGAAGAACTCGTTGATTGTTTTCGGTCTGACGAGGCACGGTTCCACCTTGATGGATACGTGAAAGCACAGAATTCACTCAATTTGGTTTACGGAAAATTCACATCAGCTGCACGAATCTCTTCTGACGGACACAAAAAGTGGGTGTTTGTTGTGCAATTTCACGTCGGCGAATCTTCATAACATTCTTTCATGGCACAGTGAACAGTGAGCACTACATACAGAAGCTGCAACAGTCTGTAAACACTATACTAGCAGACCGGCTAGAGTGAACGGAGGGTGGTGTGGCGACCGGAACGTCACTTGGCGGGAGTCTACCCCTGCGGGTTTGGGAGACCGGCTAGAGTAAGGATCGCTGAACGTGTATTTTGTTCCGCTTGAACTTTCCTTCTTTGTGTTTATGTTTGGTTTTTTGGTTTGCTAAACTGTTGCTGTTTTTGTTTCTGTTTGGTTATAAATTTGTTTTATTTTTGTTATTTATATTTTACGTTACATTATTTATTATGTTTTATTAGTGTTTTTGTGTGCGTTGTATGATTCGTTGTGTATCTAACTCATTTTTACCTTTCGGTTAGGTAAAGTTCAGTTCCTTCGTTCTTAGAAAGTCATTCAGTCCTGTTTGAGACCTGGCTAGATGTATTTTCTTTTGAGTTTATGTTAGCAGTAGTACACCGATGAGAATATCGCTTGCGGCATTCGCATCGGTGGCATCCTGGCTGAGATTAGACTGAAAGATGTCATTTCCGAGGTACTGAAGATGGGTTCCGGTAAAGGCCATAAGAGGTACGATGGGGTTGGCGTAGCGACTGAAACTACACTTTGATCTTAGCTAAGAGGCCGAGAAGCGATGGTGACTGAAACCGTCACATGGAGGGTGTCTTCCCCTGTGGCTAGAGTACACGCAGTTTCAGCAGGATAATGCTACGGCTCGTACAGCCAACATTATGAGTTTTTTGGATCAGTGTTTTCACGGACAAGTGATTTTAAAGGGGTTGTGGCCCCTTCGGTCTCCTGATTTATCCCCTTCTGAATTTTTCTTGTGAGGTTATCTTAAGGATACTGCTTACAAGACTCATCCTCACACCGTTTTCCTCACCGGTGTGAGGATTTTCCCGTTAAGGTCTCATTTTGCCTTAAGGTTGCATCGTTTTTTGAACACCCATTACTGTAATAGAATCAAATAAAGTAAGAGAAAATTGATTGGTTTTTATATTTTTGCAAAATCTAGAAAAAAGGTAACACTGATAATTTTCAAAGATGTATGTGCGTTAAGAAATGTACAAAATTTTTATATACGGCCTAAAACATTGTCAACGTAAAATAAGTTATAGACTATTACAAAAACAGAACACGCAGATCTCTAACATAACATATATGAAATATTACAGAAAATTCTGAGGAGTATGGGTTTTAAATGGAAGAAGGCTGAAAGTGTAGGTAGAAAAACACGATTTAATTTTAAACTTATAAATTATTAAAACGATGAAAATTTACAGACTGAAAGGAAGACAATTGATTATTTTTTTAGATGTGTCAATTATTCACTTCAGGTGTAAAAGTTATGGTTGGACTGATGAATTTATTATATGCATCAAAGGATAGAAGCTACTGTTGGTATACGCCGGTAGTACTCCAGGAGAAATTCCAAACGGACTTTAAATTTTTAAATCGAGCCAGATGTAAGGAAAATACCGAAAAAATATGAATGATTAGAGCAACGAAAAATGGTTGACAACAAAGTTAATATCAAACCTTCCTCATAGTTCAGTTATGATAATTAACAACGCTCGCTATTATAATATAAAATTACACGAAACACTAAATTCAGCTTACAGAAAACAGAACTATTATTAAATTGGCTACAAAGCAGATATATTCCGTGGTCAGGAAATGTATTAAAAACTGAACTGTACAGATTAGTGTAATTAAATAGAAGAGTTAAATTAGAGCCCAGCTATGAACTCCCGTCGAACTTTGGTGGCTTCACCGCAGTAGGACGTCCCATCGATGCGCCTGATCCTTAGTCCTTTAAACACAAGATTCCCCGGCGCTACGAGCTACTTCCATTGCCCGTGCGATGTCCTTTCGGCTAATATCTACGATGGTATTTACATTAATTCCTAAGTTACTATTAATTATTTCGACAAAATATTAGAGAATTACGGTCACAAAGTATGAAAATTGCCACCGTATCACCCTGAACTGAAACCGATTGACTTGATTCGAGCAAAAATTTAATGAAAGAAATATGGGGAAAGATTTTCTGACCTCCAGCTGTTGATTTGAAAACATTGTTGAAAAAAATAAAAATTCTTCCTTCTTGTTAAAAAAAAGAAAATATTAAAAATAATTAATTAAATATAAAAATTAAATAAAGTAAATAAAAATGTTTTAAACAACTGGGTATAAAACATAAACTATAAATTAAAAATATTATTAATGCAGATAGTAAGGGAAAACAGACTCGTACGACGTACAACGCATTCTCGTCATACGTGCGTGCGTGTAGCGTGTGTTTGGGTTTATATTCCTCGTGACTTCCTGTCAGCCCAGCAATCTCTGTCCTCTCCATGCACTTTAAATTTTTATGAATAAAACTTGGAGTTACTATATTGCCTTGGATAAATTAAAAATTATACTGAACTGTGAAATTTATTATAATTTTTAATTATAGTGTTATTGTAATTATAATCTTTTTTGTAAATCTTTTGGTAATTATAATTCTATAAAATTGGTGGTACAGCCATAATAAATTAAGCCGGAATTTTCAACTAATTCTGGATTAATTATACTGAATTGTACTATTGTGAACTGATATCTATTGTTATGATAATATAACAGACGTATCACCCATAGCATACATTTAAACAACACTCCTCACAAGTATATATATATATATATATTTCCTAGCCGGTCCGGGCTCGCTTCGTTCGCCCGACCGTCTGGACTCTCGACGCGTTTGTATCCTCATGTTTGTGAGAATATGAAGTATTTTACAGATATTCATTAAAGGAAAAAAATCTGATGTGGACACCACATAATTTCCTTGTACGCCTATTAAACTACAAGTATTGTTGTTATATTTATAATTTTTATTACATACTTTTTCATTTTTTTTTTATTGAATTATTTATTGTAATTTTTTTCCCAATCACAGGTTAATAGTTAATATTAATAAATCAATATATTTAAATTAAAAAAAGTTAAAAAAAAACAGGAAATGTAGTTGGATTCTCGCCGATGTGCCTTCCCCCTGGTAAGATCCAAATATTTCATTATTTAAAATTTTATTGTGCAATAACTCTGGAACCAATGAAAATATGTATCACTTACGATACATCATTGCTCTCAATGACGGCTTGTTACTGCAGTTAAGAAAAAATCCAAAATTCAAATTTTTGGGGATTTTGGCCCTTTTTGGACATTTTTGGTTCAGTCGATTGCAATCAAAAGGGGAGGTGCACAACTAGATGTTACAACAGTCCTAAATACAAAATTTCAACATTCAACGGCTAATCGTCTTTGAGTTATGCGAGATACATACATACGTACGTACAGACGTCACGCTGAAACTAGTCAAAATGGATTCAGGGATGGTCAAAGTGGATATTTCCGTTGAAATCTGAAAACTGAAATTTTTCGCGATCACAATACTTCCTTTACTTCGTACAAGGAAGTAAAAAATAGTTGTGTGATTTTTGTGTGTTTGTGTATCTACACAGACTTCAAATACACACACAGTTGTGTGTGTATTTAAAGTAAATAGTAATAACAATTATTCACTAACGTGTAAAACCATTTATGATTCCTTTAGTTAAATAATTACGTATTTTATAATCCTAAAAAAAAAATATATATCATTTAATTATATTTTTATTTACTCTTGGGAAATTAATAAGTTTTACAGAAATAATAAAGTAGAAGTATTAAAGTAAACTTTTGGAAATTATTCGCAGAATTATTTTAATGAAAAAAATTATTGCAGGAACGATAAGAGATTATTTTAACAAAAAACTTAATTATACCACTTACAGTAAGCGGTGAAATATCTTTATTATCAGTAAAATATTAATTTAAAAAAGTAGAATTATAACTAAGTAACTTAAAAAAGACTATAATTTTATACTGCAAAAAATATTTCAATCATTCAGAAATTTGATTTTCATTGATCTTTTGGTAAGTTTAATTTTTAAAGATTCTGAATACAACAAAACTTTTAAGAAAATTCAATCTTTTAGATTACTTCTAATTGATGTGTTGGATAGTTTTTTTAATAATTAATAATCTTATGAATAATATCACCCCATATTTTGTAAATTTAATTGTCCATCGGACATTAAATCGCAAGTAACAGTACAAATTTCCATTAAAAAAGTTTAGTTAAAAATTTTAATATCACAATTTAATTAATCTTTTTTTTCCAAAAAAATTCCGAAACTATTTTATTGAGTGCATTTAGGAATATAATGGAAATACATCTATATTTTTTTATTAATGATCTAATACGTGTTTAATTTTTAATAAATTTAATTAAACATCGTTAAAATTATGCAAAGATTTTTTTTAATTAATAAATTATAAAAAGGCCATAATTAAAAGGGAGTCCGACAAGGATGTTTCCTATCCCCGTTACTTTTTAATCTTTACATAGAACTAGCAGTTAATAATGTTAAAGAACAATTTAGATCCGGAGTAACAGTACAAGGTGAAAAGATAAAGATGCTGCGCTTTGCTGATGATATAGTCATTCTAACTGAGAGTAAAAAAGATTTAGACGAAACAGTGAACGGCATGAATGAAATCCTAGCAAGAACTACCTCATGAAAACAAATAAGAAAAAACGAAAGTAATGAAACATATTAGAAATAATGTAGATGGACCACTGAAATAAAAATAGAAAAGATTACGGAGGTAGAAGAATTCTGTTATTTGGGAAGTACAATTACTAAAGATGGACGGAGCAGGGGCGATAGAAAATGCCAAAAAGCACGGGTGAAACGAACCTTCATTCAGAAATATAATTTGTTTGCATATAAAATGTATTTAAACGTCAGGAAAAGATTTTTGAAAGTATATATTTGGAGCGTAGCTTTATGCGGAAATGAAACTTGGACGATCGAAGTGCCTGAGAAGAAAAGATTAGAAGCTTTTGAAATGCAGTTCTATAGGAGAATGTTAAAAATAAGATTGGTGGATAAAGTGACAAATGAAGAGATGTTGCTGCAAATAGATGAAGAAAGAAGCATTTGGAAAAATATAGTTAAAAGAAGAGACAAACGTATAGGCCACATATTAAGGCATCCTGGAATAGTCTCTTTAATACTGGAGGGACAGGTAGAAGAGGAAAATTGTACAGGCAGGCAACATTTGGAATATGTAAAACAAATTGTTAGGGATGTAGGATGTAGGGGGTGACTGAAGACAAAAAAATAAAATAATAATATATAAATATTACATTCAGATCAGAACAAAAATAAACACGTTAATAAAATTAGCCCACCGTGCTGATCTAATAGTTAATTTCTCGTCACCGGTTCTTTAACAGTTCATTTTCAAATTTGAAAGTTCTAAAGTTCAAATCCTATTAAAAGTTAGTGGTTTTTATATAGATTGAATACTAAGCAATGGTGTACTTTGGTGGTTGGGGTTCAGTTAACCACCCGTCTCAGGAATGGTCGGTCTGAGTCTGTACAAGACTACACCTCATTTACATGTCATAACATCATCCTCATCTCATTGGGTCGTGGGGGAGGGGTTGCTTTTTGTTCATTAGTTGAACAGATTGAAAAGTGCACATTAGGAAAATAAATATTTTAAAACCGAGTAATTTGTTTAGACAGAATAGACACTAAAGCATAGTATATCTTTCTTATAAGTTGTACTGTTGTGAAACACGAAATAATTCTGATAGAGCAGGAGCATAAGATTCAGCATATGAATATAGGAGCAAAACGTTCCTGACGATCAGATCAGACCAGGTGGCAAAGGGACCTAACCATGCCTCAATTAACATACTATTTCGAGAGCTTCACCACTATTCCGACGTAAACAAAATAAAATGTAAGAACAGTGTTCATTTCACTATTTTGGTTGTAGGTCGTTAAATATTGATTTTACAGAAAAAATTATTTTACTCATTTTAGTAAAATAATTCCAAAATAATAAAGTTTATAAGGTGTAAAAGTAATATTAATCGTATAATAAAAATTTATTAAAACAAGTCAAGAAGGCAAAATAAAACTCAAAACTAATACCGCAGATGAAGTCGTTAAAATATAAAAGTTAATTACATTTGTTAAAAATGTAAAGCAGAAAATTCTACACAATAAAAGTGTTCGGGTACATTTCGATCAGATTTTAAATAAGCGAGATAGCGTAATAAACAGTAACGCTCTATATACTGCCTATACGGAGAGATATGAGGTAGCCGGTGGCATCGTTTCAGCACGCGCGCGCGGCAAACAAATACCTATAAAGTTTTATCTACAATAGTTGCAAAAAATCAAAATATCATCGATAAATGATACCTAAACGAGTAACTTTTGGTAAAATTAAAAGAATTTGCTACATTTAGGAATAACATATTATAGTATAATGTTGTCACGTCAAAGTATTTTCAAATTTGTTTATCAAAGGCCTGCAAATAAAAACCAAATTCAAAAAAATCGAAAACGATTTATGCAGATATATTCTTACGGTGATTCTTTACGAGTGTAATAAATTTCTTGGCAAAATTATTTTCGTTTTTTAAACATTAGTAATTTTAAAAACATTATATTTCAAAAAACATATTTTGGGACTTTCACTAAGTACAAAAAACCAAACATAACATAATCAAATGTTACGAAATTAAATATTAAACAATAGCAATAGTTATGGAAACATTTACTTTTAATGGCCAAATCAGGTTTACGTAAATTTTAATTTTTGACTGAGTTTTGTGAGCGTAATATTTATAAAATTCGGCAGCGCAAACCAAACCGTAAAAATAGACAAATATAGATAAATGTTTGTAAAAAGTAAAAAAAAAAAAACAGATTTTTGTATTAAAATTGGTGAAATTACCCATAAATATGTATTTTATTGAGTGTTAACCCTTCGATCTCATTATTTTAGAAAATTTTTCAAAAAATGTAATTATGTTAAAAAACGATTTTTTTGTTGTTGGTTTAACAGATCATTCTCACTACGTTTATTTTTAATCTTATAACAATTTTATTAATAGTTTTTCCGTCTACAATTCTCCGTTCTACACCTTTTGTTTAAAACACTTTTCGATAAATTCAATATTTAACTAGACACAACCGAAAAACTAGATCCACCCCGATATCTCAAGAGTTGTTTTGGAAAATTTTTTTTGTAAGTCTCTCGAGTTTTAGTATGTTCATTGAGGAATTCTTAGGAGGACCTTTTCCACCTGGTCTGATCGACTGGAAACTTTTAACCCTACATTCATGTTTTGAATCTAATGTTCTTACTTTATGATTTTTGATCTTTCTCTTTTCCTGTTTAGCCTCTGGGAATTACCGTTCAGGTATTACTTCAGAGGATGAATGAGGATGATATGTATGAGCGTAGTCTTATACTGTCTCAGTTCGACCGTTCCTGAGATATGTGGTTAATTGAAACCCAACCAACAAAGAACACCGGTATCCACGATCTAGTATTCAAATCCGTATAAAAATAACTTAACTGACTTTACTAGGGAACGCTGGAACTCTCAACTTCCAAATGAGCTGATTTGGGAAGACGCGTTCACCACTAGACCAACCTGGTTTGTTATGACTTTTGATCTGATAGAAGTAAATATTATTATTATCTTAAGAATAAATAACGATTTTCTTTTCTTTAGAAAAAAGTATTTTTTAACCGCATTTGTAAATATGATTACATTATATAATTATGAGTACATTTGTACTCATAATTTTTATTCTACTAATTATTAGTACGCTTGATTCATTTTTTACCAGCATCAGATAAAAATATGACAGTCCAGTAAATTTCTATATCTTAAAACACACGCTCTGACTTTTTTAAATTGCAATAAAAATAAAATTTTATATTTTGACAAAAATAAAGGAAAGCAGAATAAAAATTTTTATAATATTTAGCGTTTTACATTAAATGCTTCAAAGCGGAATAATGTTTTTTTTTCTTTTTTTTGTAAATGAAATCAATTTGCTAATCCTATATAAATTTATCATTAAAAAAGCAGCATTCAAATTATTAGAAGAATTTTGTTTTTTTTTTTATAATTGCTTAGTTTTTGGACAGTAAAGAAATTTTGTTACTAATATTTGATTTTTTTTTTTTTACCAATTTGATTTTTTTACTAGAATTTGATTTTGTTTTTTTTTTCTAATTTCAGAGTTGTCTACATACAGTTAATATCCAAATATAGGAAACTTTTATAATATTGCAATCTGCTCTTTTATTACAATTCAAAAATAAATAAAAGAATAAATATTCATGTATTATGAATATAAATTAACGATAATTACGTCAAGAAATCATTACGTCAACCTTTTTTTTTTTTTTTTTTAATTAAAAAAATACTTATACCGATTAATAATTTCAAACAAGTCGAAATAAACACAAACTTATTTTTAAAAAAATACATAATCTATACAGTAAATTTAATTCCTTAAAGAAATATTTTTCTTTATTGTTTTAACATGAAAAAATATTTATAGCGCTTTAAATATTAAAGTAAGAGTTTAAATTTTACAATTATATTTAAATACTTATCATAATAAATATTTGAATTTAGTTTTCATTTACTTTAAACAGTAAAACTACATTCCCTTTTAAATAAAAAAGTAAAAAAAAAACTCTTGATAGTAATCTGGTATTTTTCATTTCGTTTCTTTGTAACAAACAATATCACTGTAATCAAAAGATATATCTTATTAAAATTTAGTAAAAATTTAATGGAAAAATAATGTTTTAGCTTTTTAGTTTGAAGGTTCGGGGTTCAAATCTCGGTAAGCAATTTTTCAGACGCTACCAAATGTATGTTACTACGTATCTACATTACTTCATTTAACGTACATTATGTTGTAATGTACATCAAATTCTTATAAATTTCGACATGGAAACAATAATAAAAATTTGAAAAAAATTCAAGTTTTACATCTAAACTGAATTTTACTTTCAAAATTTATTAGATTTTTATTTGTTATAAATAAAGTTGTACTATAAATTATTAAACATTAGTTTGAAAAACCGGTCACGAATTTGATTGCCGGCTTTAGCTTGGTTGTATCTCGTTTTTTCTATCTCACCTACGCAAAGCGTAAGTATGATCAGCCAAAATAGAAATTTCTTGGAATTTTTTATTAGGGTTATTGTACACAGCACTTTACATTTTTTTTATAATTTTTTTTTTGTACATAATTTGCATAAATTAGGAAATGTTTATTTTATTTATATCTCAAAGTAATGCTTATATTATAATTATTTATTTTATCAGTTATAGGGTAATTTACAATTTTTTCTCTTTATTATATAAAAACATTTATATACCTTTACTTCAAAATAATATACCATCTTAACTATTGCTAATTTTATTTACGTAGTAGTAAAAGTTTTTTTTTTAGAAAAACTGATTGAATTTGGCGGGAAATTTGTGATAATTTTCAATTTTCCGATAACCAAGAATGTTTATTAATTTGTATAACCCTTTAAAAAGTTATAAAAGTGGATATTTTTCGTGTATATTAATGTAAATCCTTATAATTTACAAAAATAAAAATTAATTTCATTTTTTATTTTTTTTCTTAAATACCTTTCACCGTCATCGTTGAATGCGTAATCGCCAAGGATAAGATCCCTCAGTCGATATCTCGGCGGTAGAGGAATAT
Source organism: Lycorma delicatula (assembly GCF_047948215.1). NCBI lineage: Eukaryota > Metazoa > Arthropoda > Insecta > Hemiptera > Fulgoridae > Lycorma > Lycorma delicatula. The sequence goes on from NC_134462.1 coordinate 127,789,174, forward strand.
CCGGGGGGTCTGCCCTGACAGGCAGCGCCATCCCCCGTTAGCTCACACACTGTGGCACTATAGCACTCTGCCGCGTTCTAACAACTTTCCCTTAACTTACCCCGTACACTGATACAAATTTCCCTACACGTGCTGTAAAATTCCCACCATTAGTATCATTTTTCCCCACCTCAGTTGTGTACTGAATACGTACGTTCATAACAGACAGCTACTGTTCAAATATTAATTTTTTTTTTAAATGAAAATGTTCATATTTTTTGTATTTTATTTTTATCGTAATATAAAATTTCTCAGTAAGTATAAATTAGTATAATGCTGAAATTTCTTTACACCATAACACCTAATATACGTGTGACATTAATCGGCCTACATTTGGCATACTTAAAAATAAAATACTGATAAAGTACGAACAGTATATTATAACAATATACATTAATTTTATTCACATAATATCACCGGTTAATTTATATTTTGACATCAATTCATATACGAAAATTGTTTTGTAGTGTTTTAACTTAAAAATAAATACGAAAACAGTTTGATAGATTTTTTTTTAAATTTAGGTTTATAAAAGTTTCTTCTGAGTAATTCTATATTGTAAGTAATTACATTTTAAGTAATTACAAATTGTCATTTTATTTGTGTAAAAATAAATTCATTATTAACCACTTTAAAAAAATAAAATCTTTTTAAAACCCGCTCTAATTTTAAGTCAGGGCTAAATTTTAAAAAAACTACCAACTAGTCATCCTCCATGACTGATAGGTAGCGTCTCGAAATTTCATGCGGAGGTCCCGGGTTCGAATCCCGGTCAGGCATAGCATGTTTTCATACGCTACCAATTTCCACCGGGCTAATGACCATAGCTGTTGACGCTCGCTCTTTCATAAAAAAAACTAGTGAAAAACAAGAAATAAATATTAAAAATCTGATATGGTCATCACATGACTTCCTTGTACGCCTATTAAATTATGTATACACATTTTTAAATGTTATTTCATTAATATCTTCGGATTTTTTTCATATTTTTTTTTTTAACGTTATTATTGAATTATTATTTATTTATTGTAAAACATTTTACAATCATAGGTTAATAATTATTAATAAATCAATATATTTAAATTAAAAAAAGGAAAATGAAAAATGGAAGAAAATGATGCAAACCAAAAAAAAAATAAACAGGAAGAATATGTTGTAAACAAAGAAAGAATAAAAAGATTAAGAGAAGATGATAAATATAAAGAGGAAGAAAACGTTAAGACAAAATAAAGAGTAAAAATATTAAGAGAATATTATAAACATAAAGAGAGAGAAAATTTTAAAACTAGAGAACGTGTACATAAATTAAGATCAGAAGAATTATATCAAACCAAAGAGCTATTAAATGATTGGTAACAAAAACAAATAAGCGAAAAGATTGTCAACTCTGATTTAGGGAGAATATTGTCCGACAATATCATAGGAGTAATGAACTAAAAAATAAGAATTTTTTACAATTTATCAAAGATGTATGTCTCATGTATGCCTCAGTGCCTCAATACATGAGTATGCATGCCTCATACATACCTCAAACATGTATGCCTCAGTGTATATTTTGTTCTTGTGATGGTCTATTTTACAGTTACTCTACAATTAACTTTAATATGGATAAAATTAAACAGAAATTCCAGAATAATTAAATAGAATTAAACAGAAATTAAACTAGAAAATCCCAAAATAATACGATTCTAAATTATAATTTTCAATTAATATTAAATAATCAGATGTTTCGTTAAATCTGTTACATATACACATATGAAATAACGCCTGTTAAATTACATATACACATTTTTAAAAGTACATAAAATGTTATTTCACTAATGACTTCTGATTTTTTCCATATTTTTTTTGTTTTTTTTTTATTGTAATTATTGAATAATTATTATTGTAAAACTTTTTTTACAATCACGGGTTAATAATTATTAATAAATCAATATATTTAAATTAAAAAAGAAACAAGAAAAGGAGATGAGGTCGGATTCAAACAGATGTTCCTTACCCTTGTAAGACCCAAATATTTCATTAATTAAAATGTTATTTAGCTATAACTCTAGAACCAATGAAAATACTCGAAAGTAACACCATTTATAATATATCATTGAAAAGCTCTCAATGAGAGCTTTATTGCTGAAGTTAAGAAAAAGTATAAAACTTTTGGATTTTGGGCTTTTTTTGGACACTTAGGGTTCAGTTGATTGCAGTCAAAAGAGGAGGTGCACAACTAGATGTTACAGCAGTCCTAAATCCAAAATTTCAACATCCTACGGCTAATTGTTTTTGAGTTATGCGAGATACATACATACGTACAGATGTCACGCCGAAACTAGTCAAAATGGATTCAGGGATGGTCAAAATGAATATTTCCGTTTAAATCTGAAAACCGTAATTTGTCACGATCACAATACTTCCTTTACTTCGTACAAGGAAGTAAAAATTAAAAAACACAACTGCCAAAAAAACATTCCTGACAAACACTGCTTTTTAATATAGAATAATAATTACTAACATAGAATAATTAAAGGGCGTACGGGTGACAATTTTGTATATAGTTTTTTTATATGGTATAATTTTTTTAATTTATTTAAACATATAGCCTATGACACTCCCAGTAACGTGAGGATTCCAGTGTGGGGTTACATATATAAATCGGTTCAGCCGCCGTTGAGCTGCTATAAATAAATAAATATATATAGCCTATGACACTTCCAGTAACGTAAGGATTCCCAATCGGGGTTATGCATCGTTGAGCTGCTACAGTGTAACTAACTTACATAAATACATTAAACTCCTTTTTGGGCAGTCATGTATTAATGTTTCAATTTTTTTTTAAGACGGTGTCTTATTTATTAAAAAAAAAAAAAAATTATCTTCAATAGAGATAATAACTTATCTCCATGGAGGAATAAAAGCGTCTCTACCTTCTACCTAGAAGATTCGGGTTTGAATCCCAATCAAGGTTGGCATTTTTCGTATGCTACAATGCTTGCTCATCTGCCAACAAGAAACTGTAATTGAATATCACAGTTTTCTGAAGTAAATAAATAATTAAAATTAGTAACTTTTTAAACTAAAAGGTTGCTATACTTTTTTTTTTTACTTCTTTGTACGAAGTAAAGGAAGTATATGATCGCGAAAATAGCCATATAAAATTTTAATTAATGCAATATTTGGAACATACAATATTTGGAAGGCAAATCGGTTCGAATCAAACTTCTTCTCCTTTTTTTTGTAAGTTTTTTTTAAATTTAAATATATTGATTTATTAATAATTATTAACCTTTCATTGTAAAAAGATTTTTATGTTGAATAATAATTCAATAACAAAAAAAAAATATATATATATATATATATATATATATATATATATATATATATATATATATGAAAAAATATCAGAAATTTTTAATGAAATAAAATTTTATGTTCTTTTCATTTAAAAAAAAAATAATTTAATAGGCGTACAAGGAAGTCATGTGTTGTCCACATTAGATTTTTGTTTAGTTAAAACTTGGTTAGACTTCATGATAAAAGCCCGTTTTCATAAAATGACAAAGCGAAAAGCTTATGACTTGATAAATGAATAAAAAGCAATATTAAGAAACGATATAAAGATGCTAACTGTTAAGCATGTGTTGTAGTTCTCTGGAGTGCAAAAAATATGTAATGTTTGTTTTAAGTTATTTTTTGAGAAAATACTTTTACTATTACAATGAGATCATACTACAAAGTACGTTAGGTATACAACATACTTGTATAAAGTGTATGTGCTTCAGAATTATTATCTCTTTATATCTATATTTAGGACATTTTTAAACAATTTATCCTTTAAAAAATTTTTGTTCATTAATAAATTTTTTTTTTTACTGTAAATGTGATATTTTTCTAAATTAGATGTATTATAATAATTATAAGATATGTCTAAATGTATTGGGTTGCATGTATACATACAACCCAAGTCATTTTATGAAAACTTTAGACATATCTTTTAATTATTATAATACATCTAATTTAGAAAAATATCACGCTTACGGTAAACAAAAAAAAATCTAATTAATGAACAAAACATTTTTAACGGATAAATTGTTTAAACATGCCCTAAATATAAAGAGAAAATAATTCAAATAAAATATCTGTCTTACAACATGGTTCCCGTTGATTTTATTTTATTCCACCAGATTACACTGTAAATTACAATCAGTGTACTAATGACTAGCAATCAGTCATGACTGCTTGATATTTGAATTTTTTAACTTTATTTTATTATGATATTTTTATCTCCTGACCATCGTCTAAGGACTGGAAATCTTGAGAAGTTCAAAATTTGTTGCTGGTAAGATGGGTTTATACTTTTTAATAATACAAATATTACTTACATCATTTTTATATTCTTGTATTATCTTGATATTACTAAATTTGGAATGTTAAATTTTAATGCATTGGTGTGGGTGTTCATTTGTTATAGTATTAATATGTTCAATTTTTTTTTATTCTTTCACTGTTTTTCTAAGATAATAAATTTAAATTCTAATTGATCTCAATCTTTATCAATTAAGTGTTTGTAAGAACTTTTATTTATCTATTTATGCAGGAACTTTTAGTTACTACTATTTATTTAAAAAATAGTTTTATTCTTTATATTCTCTTTTTAGAAATATTACATAAAGTGTCCAATACCTGTGCACAGATTATCCTTTGCAGGTATTACATTTAGGTTCAATTTTCTTAACATCTGGCACCTCTGGTATTGTAGAATTTATAATATAAAATCTATTTACCAATAATTGTTCATAAAAGGTATTATGTTTCCTAACTCTATATTGTAATTCTTTTTTGTCATATTTTGTACAAGGGAAATAAAAGTTTATTCATTCATTCATATTAAAATCATGCAGCTGTAGTATTAAGTTATAATAATCAAACAGAAAGTAATGATAATTATCTTAAAATATCTTAATATCTTTAAAATAACTTAATTTTAATTAGTTTAACTAGTAACTTCTTCAGGTAACTTATCAGGAAAAACTTACACTACAGGAACACTTACTTTACAAATTAGAAAATAAATCACCAAAATTGCTGCATTTGATAAAACATCAGACTTGAACTTATACATATTTCTCCAATCAGTATTCCAGCTACTGCTAGGTCTGGGTGTGTGTGTTTGTGTATGTAGGCAAATGCAATTACTGCTACCGGTTTGCCAGGCCTGAAATTGCATAGCCGCAATGCAAGTGTAAGTGTACCCAGTAAACATGTAGTCTTGAACAGACTTAGGTCAACTATTCCTAAGACGTGAAGTTAATTGAAACCACAGTCTAGCATTCAAAACCATATAAAAGCAACTGCCTTTACAAGGATTAACGGATTAGAACTATTAACTTCAAAAATCAGCTGATTTTATGATGATGAATTTAACCACTAGACTAGGCCTGGTAGTTTAGTCTTGAACTTAACATAACAAAATATACAAGCAGGTCAAATGGCAATTTCTTTTTATTACGGAGTTGATTTTAAATAAAATTAATTTTAAAGGTTTGATGCAGTAGACAGCCTTATGCCAGACAAGAATAGTTACATCAACTCATTCAAATTTCAGAATAGTATTTTTAATTTAAATCTATACCGAGTTTTTTATTTGTGAAATATTGCATTTGTTTTTTTTAAATATTGCGTTAATAATTTTACAAATACATGAGCTTTTTTATATTCAAACAAAATCAATAGATAGAATAATAAGAAAAAGTGAATTATCCATGTCAAACTTTCTGTTTAAAGCATACTATCCTTTCCTATCAATAAGAAATCTTCCATAATGTATCAAAATAGTTCATTTCTATAAATTTACTCTGTAATCTGGCTAACAAAATAAAATAGATGAGTTAGTTGATGTAATAAAAAAGGATAAGATAAACCCTGGCTTTCTACATTATTTTTCTTTCATTAAAATATCTTTCTTTGATAAGAACTGTATTAAATTTTCAGAAAAAAGCACTATCTTTGCATCCTGCTTGACATATTTTCTTAGAAGTATTTTTTTAATCTACTTCTAATTACTACAGGCATACAGACAGCTACCCTACTCCTTTTTATTTATTTTTTTTATGTAAAGAAATTAATTTTGTTGTACATAAAAGAATTCCATACCTCACAAAGATTTAAACACAGAACCTCAAAGAAAATCAAAACCCAAAACTTTCACCACAAAGGTCAGTGAACTATTATTCACGTAATGACTTTTACCAAAAAATACTGACCTCTGTTTCTGAATTGATCCATTCATTTCACCTTAAAATAATGTTTCTTCACAATTAAAAAAAATATTACATCTATATTATGACTGTAAACATTAAAAGTTCAGACGATTTTAACACACAATGATAAAATTCAGACGATTTTAACACACAATGATAAAATTTTATATTATATATTGCATTTAGCATTATCACTATATTAAATTAAAACAGGAAACATATATCAAACTTTTATCTTTGTCATGTTTTCAAATGTGACCATATTTTGAAACCCCAATTTTTTTTTAATATAACTGACAGGTAATCTGTTAAGTCAATGTTATTTTATCTTTATTTTTTATTTTTTCCTGTAAATTAGGTTAAATTCAAAATGGAACAAATGAGATTTAATGAAAATAAAATGAAAAATAAAGGTCTAAAGAAGCATCTACCATCATTAAGATAAAAAAGAATTTTATATTCTGCCAAACACTAAGAGTTTCAATAATAAAAAGTGCTTGTTCATTTATAGAAAACCAAAAGCAATATTCAGTTTTTCGTAATATGAAAATCGTAAAAATTAATTTTGAATAGTGTTATTTTTTACAGCCCATCTTACTTTACTGAGTGACACATTCATTGAATACACAGCATTCCATGAATTTCAGAATTCTCTAATCTTTCTACACTAATAGCTATCATTGTTAGGCTCCACATCTTCTTTTACTCTATATGAGAAGTATCGATTAGATGTCAGTTATTTGATTATTTAAATGATAATTTTTACTTTTCCAGCTACATATATACAGAATGTTCAAAAAATGATGCAACCTATGGAAGAATGTTTCCTTCTTTTTGTGCATGTTTAATTGAGGAAAAGTGAGGAAAAATAGGTTACACAATGCAGTAGAAAATATTCATTTTTCCCAATACATTAGATATGCCAGTTACGGCCAGACTGAGAATGCCTTCACAGGAAAGTACGATGTGGGTGCACCAAACAAGTCCTCTATCAAGCGGCTGTATGACAAGCTCCAAGTGACAGAGAATGTGGCAGACGCAGCCAAAAGTGGTCAACTAAAAGTGCTAACACCATAAAATTTGATCAACTTGCAAGCTGCATATTCTGTTAGTTCCAAGTAGTCTGTGCGATACATATCTAGCCAGCCTTGTCTCTCCATTGGTAGTGTCCACACAACATTGATCAAGTGTTTAAAGATTCATCCGTACAGAATTTGTGTTGTTCATGAGTTGTTACCTGCAGACACTGGAAAACATATAGCTTTCTATCAGTGGTTCATGTCATCTGAAACAACAGATGGGACTGGTTTTGGTCTGATGAGGCATGATTTCACCTTGATGGATACGTGATTCACACATTTAGTGTACGAAAGATCCTAGTCAGCTGCATGGACAAAAACTGGATATCTAGTGTGCAATGTCACATAGACAAATCTTCATGACATTCTTTCATGGCACAGTGAACAGTGAGCGCTAAATATAGATGCTGCAACAATTTGTAAATACTGTACCTGCAGACCAGCTAGAATAGATGTGGTTTCACCAGGATGATCCTTCAGCTCATACAACTAACAACACTATAACTTTCTTGGATCAGTGTTTTCATAGACAAGTGATTTTAAAGTGGTTGTGGCCCCCTCGGTCTCCTGATTTATTCTGTCCTGACTTTTTCTTGTGGGATACCTTAAGGATGCTGATTACAAAACTCATCCTCACACCAATTGCAGAATGAAATTGAACAATGTGTCACTGTAATTCCTCAACAAACATTACATGTGTTTAAGAGCATGTAACAACATATTCAATTATGTGAATCACTCAATGGAGGCCACTTTCAACTGTTATTATAACTTATTCATTTCCGCATAAGGTTGCATCACTTGTTGAATATTGTATTTTAAATGAAATTTAAACCACCAGAACAAAGTAAATAGATAAGTTAAACTTACCTTATTAACTCCAGGAATCAATTTTTCTAGGATCCCGCATCTTCAGTCGGTATTAAATTCTAAAATTACAGTATAATATAATTATTTATAAGTTTTTAAGTTGTTGAAGTTGTTTTTTGAACATTTTGAAATTCAGGTAAAACGCAAATTCAGGTATTCACCATTGGTACTTGGGTCTTCGTTCATAATAAGTTTCAAAATTTTCAAAAATCAATTTCAATGAATTAAAAATAAATATATTTAATGTAATTATAGAATTTAATCAAAACTAGAGGAACGGGATCCTGCGAAAATTGATTCTTGAAATTAATATGGAAAGTTTAACTTATCTGTTTACTGTGTTTTGGTGGTTTATATTTCATTTAATATTAAATTTTATCAGCATAGTGATCAGTATGTTAATGAATTTTTTTTTTTTTTGAATTCACTATATATATATATATATATATATATAAATATGGTGATTGGTCAAAAATTTGCCTACCAGTATTTTGATAAATCTTTACATTTCACCTAAGAATTCCATTATGACCAAAGAACAAATATTTTTCCAGATGAATTTGTACATTCGTTCATACATATGCATGTCATACTACATAACTTCATACTGGATGAATCATTGATTTTCTTAAAACTCTGGTCATAAGTAACTACATATGTGGTAGGTATGATGATAAAATTTTATGAAAATTTTCTGAGGAGATGGGAAAAATCGGTGAATTTTTTATTTTTTATTTTTTACTTACATAGTTTAGAGAAAACACTTTCTTAGAAAAAAGTAGCGCTTAGGTAGTACGCATTTAATTTATTTGTATTTCCTTTTACGAAGTAAAGGAAGTATTATGAACGTGAAAAATTTGTTTCCAGATTTCAATGGAAATAACTATTTTGACATCGCTGAATCCATTTTGACTAGTTTTGTCACAACGCCTGTATGTACATATGTATCTCACATAGCTCAAAAACGATTAGCTGTACAATGTTGAAATTTGGATTTAGAACTGTTGTAACATCTAGTTGTACACCTCCCCTTTTGATTGCAATTGACTGAACCAAAAGTGACCAAAAAAGTCCAAAATCCAAAAGAATCTGGATTTTGGACTTTTTCATAACTGCAATAATAAGCTCTCATTGAGAGCTTTTCAATGATATTTCATTTCATTGGTTCCAGAGTATAGCCAAATAAAATTTTAATTAATGAAATATTTGGTCAGGAGATTGGTTCAAATCAAGACTCCTTTTTTTTAACTTTTTTTTTTTAATTTAAATATATTGATTTATTAATAATTATTAATCTCTCATTGTAAAAAAAAATATGATGAATAATAATTTAATAACAGAAAAAAAAAATGAAAAAATTGCAGAAGTTTTTAATGAAACAAAATTTTATTAGTTTTAATTTTTTTTAAATATGTAAATGTAATTTACATATTTATGTATGCCAGTGGGCGTACAAGGAGCCCACTAGATTGATTTAGCAGTCGACAGTTACAACATTCAAATCCTAGTAATGGCAGTTACTTTTGTATGGTTTTGAATACTAGATCGTGGATACCAGTGTTCTTTGGGTTTCAATTAATCACACATCTCAGAAATGGTCAACCCCTGAGAATCTACAAGACTACACTTCAGTTACACTCATGCATATCATCCTCTGAAGTAATACCTGAAGGTGATTCCCAATGGCTAAACAGAAAAAAAATAGGCTTACAAGATCATGTGTTGTCCACATCAGATTTTCTTTAAATAATAGATTAAATGAAAACAGTTATAAGGAAAATTTTTTAAATAATTCAGGAAACCAATTTTTGAAGTATAGCTTCAGTTTCTCAGTCCTGGGAAAGTAGAGAACTCCATTGACTGCTTTTTTGTGTTTTATGAAACCACTACATAGTATCGTTTAATTGAATCAACTATCATTGGTATCTATAGAGTTCACTCAAATTATGATGTAGTATTAGTGTCGCAAGATTATAGAATTGAAAAATTCATGGAATGCTGTATAATTAATGAATGTGTCATTCAATGTTTGATTCTCTAAAAAACAAAACTGTTCAAAATTAATTTTTATATAACAATAAATTTAATATTTCCTGCTCTTTTGGTTTTCTACAAATGAACCCTTGGTGTTTGACAGAATATCAGAGACTTAACATTTCTTTTTAATATCTTTAACAGTAATATAAATTCATCTTACATACCACTGAGATTTCTATTTGTCTTTCTTTTTATTCAACATTTCAGTTTAATGTTTTATGTACCTGTTAATGTTAATATTTTATTGTAATTTCTTTTGTCATTATTTCTTTCTGCAAAATATATTACCACAATTATTTAATGCATTAACTTTTAATGTCTATAATTTCATTATTTGTATTCTTCTTTTCATTTTAAACATTATCATACAAGTGGTATGATAATGAAACCTGATTTGAAGAGTCTTTTTAATATTACAATTAAAACTTAGTTTATTTATTTAGTTTTATATATATTTCATCTGTTAAGAAAGTATTGTTATTATATTTTATGTTTAAGTTAAAGATGTTTAACTTTTTTTTAATATCCTCCTCCATCCTAAAAAAGGGACCAGGCAAGAGGACAAAATGAGAAGAAAAACACAACAGAACAGTTAAAATACCTTAATATGCTGTTAACAATACACTATTTTTGAATTAAATGTTGATAATTACAAGAAAAGACACAATTAGTCATTGTAAAATTAACAAGCAGAAAAATATTTCCTGCTGATGTCTTGTCATTGCTTAAATAACTAACAGTAACTGAAAGTTTTCATAAAATTGCATTACTGGACAGTAAAAATGGTACATTCCAGAAAACAGATGCTGCTTTGCAATAAAAAGCCAAAAGTACACACAGTGATACTTTCTTGATGTGAAATCATAAAGGTTTTTATAAAACAATTTTAAATCAAAATAATTTTGCCTGAATGGCGGGTCGGAAGATTAATATTAAACAAAGTTCACAAATTCTGATATTAAGATGATAAAGGAGCAAAGACCATTCTCAATGGCAATTATGATACTAATTCTCTCTCTCTCTCTCTCTCTTTCTCAGTTTCAGGTGGTTATGGAATATTCTCTCTTCTTATAACAGTTTTACATAATATAAACAAGTATCAATATCGGAAAAAGGTCATGCAAACCATTGTTAGAGGCCAAGATTATGTTTCACCTTACTAATAATCATCTTCATATATTAATGTATTAGTCACTTATTAATTAATGTATACAGTGTGATTCACAAAGAATGTAACAAACTTTCAGAACATACTCTAATAGCAAGAATAAAGAAGTTCATATAAACATAGGTTCAAATACAGAAAGCCACCAAAAATAGTGTTCGTCGAGCAGAGTACTGTATCCATTGTAGGTAAAGACATTTTCAGCTGTTTATTTGTTTGTAAGTTTTGTTAGTTTTAGTAGTTTTTTTTTGTGGTTTTATTGTTTGTGTTTGTATTTATTATTTTTCTAAAATATTTAATTCTTTTGTTTTATAATATTGAAAATTTTGTTTCATTTAATAGCTAGTTAAAATCTGTCACATTTTGATATATTTTGTTTTTTATAAACTTTAGAATTCATATTAGTTTACGCAAACTTTATTCTTACCATTTCACTCAGTATCAAATTCTCTTTAAGTTTAGTTTAAAACTTTTATGTATTTATTACCCATTTAGCAAAGTTATTTTATGCCGAACATAAAATGTGAGTATTCTTCGATCACAATCTTTTGTCTTTTACCCCAGATTTCTTGGAACTATTAAAAGTACAGTTCTAGGATTTGCTTTTTTCCACTTTTTCACATCACATTTCATATAAAAGACTAAATTTACCCCATAATTTGAATCCAAAGAATTACAGTCTTGTTTAATTTTACTAAAGACCTAGAAATCAGGGTGAAATCTTTCATCAGCCAACATCAACAAAACATTTCCAAGCCTATGTTTATATGAACTTTCTTCTTTATTTTCAACTGCAGAACATGTTCTGTAAGTCTGCTACATTCTTCATGAATCAGTCTGTATTTAATAATAATATTCTAATTTTTTTTTTTAAATTAATTATTTAATATTATTAATTATATTTTAGACATATGTATGTAATTGTTATTTTTTTATATTTTAACATTTATAATAATTAATTTTAATTTTTACAGTTTTATTTACCTTCACTTAATTTGTATTATCAAAGCAAGTTTGAGTATTCTGTTTGCTTCTATTAAAATAAAAGCATTTTTTGTCACAAACATCGAAGTAATGAATCTTAAAAGACATTATAAAATTTGTTCAGATTACAATGGTAAAACTGAAAAAATTTCATTTAAAATTTCAGTAACATTCAATCATTAATATTCTTTTAATCTATTTAGATTAAATTTTTAAACTCTTCAAACAAACAAAAATACCATATTCATCTCAGAGAACTTCTGTATTGAAGTGAGTGCAATGAATATTCTTTTAACTTGGAAAAGTATTTTGGAAATATTAAATTCTTTTTGAAAAAACATATGCTACTTTTTAAAGATTCTCATTTAAAAGTAGATTTTCATATAAATTTAGTTCAGACCATTGAGTATTTCCAGGAAGTAACAATTGTTTTTCTATGGTTTTTATGAATACAAGTGTATACAAAGTCTGTAAATAAAGTAATGTGTTTGTTTTTTTTCGGCAGACAAAGTGGCAACACTGTAAAGTTACTAGTAAACATATGGTTATATGAACAGCTGGTTTATGTCAGGTATTAATATATTTAGTCTATTGTTGCTAAGTGAGACGTAAACAAACTTTTTGTGAAACGAGTTTTTGTGTGCGTTACAAAAATGAGTGATACTAATTATGAGCAATGTTGTGCAATCTAGTTTTGTGTTAAACTCTGTGAGAATGATACTGAAACCTTTTCAAAATTGAAAAGGGCATATGGAGATGACGCTCTGTCACAAGCCAAAGTTTTTAGGTGGTTTAAAGCATTTTTAGATGGGAATCAATTGTGGATGATCCACACTCTGGAAGATATTAATGTCAAAAAGTAACCTCAGTGGAATGAATCAGAGACTTGATACGGTACAATTGGCAATTAACTGTCAGAATGATTGCAGAACAATTGAATTTGAACCATACCACAGTCCTTCAAATTTTGACAAACGAATTGAACATGAAAAATGTTTGTGCAAGATTGATCCCAAAAAACCTCACTGTTGAACAGAAAAACAACAGGCTGGAAGTGTGCTGTGATCTTCTAGGGTGAATTGAAACTGATCCTGATTTTCTAAAAAATGTTGTTACTGGTGATAAATCTTGGATACTTGAGTACGACCCAGAAACAAAATTCCAGAGCAAGGAGTGGCACACTTCTAACTCACCACGTCCCAAAACTGCAAAAATGAGCAAATCTAAACCATCCTAATTTGTTTCTTCAATAGTAACGGCACTGTCCATAAGGAGTTTTTACCTACAGGACAGACTGTAAATCCATATGTTTACAGAGAAATTCTTGAAAGACTGTGGAAAAGAGTTGCCAGTGTGAGAACAACCATTAAAGACAACTAGATGCTGCATCATGACAATGCACCTTATCACACTACACTTTAAATTAATGGGTTTTTGGCAAAGAAAAACATTCCTGTAGTTCCTCAACCACCTTATTCACCTGACAACTGCAACTTTTTCCCTGCAACTTTAGTCCCTGCAACTTTTTCCTGTTCCCAACTTTAAGAAAACATCTCAAAGGACACCATTTTGGAACAGTAGAAAACATAAAAATAATGTAACTGGCCATCTGATGGATATTTCAATTTCTGAGTTCCAACACTGCTATGAACAGAAGGAAAACCATTTGAAGCGTTGCGTGGTTTCCTAAGGGAACTATTCCAAAGTTGATAGAGTCCATGAATAATTCGATTGTAAATAAAAAGTTTTCTGAACCAGTCTCATTACTTTATTTACAGATAAATATATATATATATGTTTTTAAATCAGATGATAATTAGAACTGGAATAATTAAAAACACTTAGATAATTCATGTCACAATTAATTATTTATTATTAACTTGTTTTATTCAATTCGAACAGCTTTTTAACAATACATCATCTGTTTTTAATCATTTTTTACCAGTTATTTTGTAATGAATAAAAAATGTGGTTTATCTGAAATTGATGTTATTTGAAAACCACTATTTTGTTTCTATAAATTCTAGAGGGTTGAAATTTTTACAGAACATTTTTAAAACCTTCATTAAAAATTCTGTAAAGTTTCAATAGAATTGGTGAAGGAATGGGCAAGTGATACTAAATCAAAAGTGTATACGTCTTCATGGGACTTGCTGTATACATAAATATACTATAAATATTTCATTTACCTTTCACCACATATTTTTATTTCCATTCCAAGAATTCTGGAACTCCTAATTTTGGAGTAAAAGTAAAAACAGAAAGTTTGCATTGAAATGAATATGATTTAATATGTAAATTAGAAAAAACACAATTATTTCTAACTTCCATGGCAAATTGACGGTGTCTCTACCATTCAATCAAAAGATAAAATTCCAGACAGGTTTGCCATTTTTCATGTTTAAAAATTTATCTTTTTATTATAAATAAACAATAAAAATTAATGATACACTGTTTTTATATTTTATTATTATTATTATTATTATTATATATTTACATTTTATTACTTCAGCAGTTCTTACCAGACTATTTGTTTAGTAATTATCATGAATAATAATGATTTAAATAAATCTAAAAGAGTATTTTTGAAATAGTATAGTTTCACAGTACTTCAAACGGGTAATTTATGAATTAAATTTTTTCTAAAATTGTGACAAAAAAAGTCGGTAAAAGGTGTTATTCAAGATGACACTAATCCTAAGAAATTACTGTTAAGATTTACTGACTAAAATAAAAAAAGTTAATTGTATATAATGATTTATTTTTAAAAAGTTGGTTTATATGAAATCAAGAAATGTAATATTTTTATTATTCACGAGCAGATCTTTTTACTATCATAAGAAAAATCAAGTTCTTAACTTGACGCAGTTTGAAGAAGCAGTTTTGTAACTTGCAGTACTACATCATCTTTCAAAAGATTTAACTTAGTCCTTTAATTACATATCCCTTATTTTAAATTAGGTTTCATCACTTTTTTTTTTTAATATACATCAATGAGTTATGTAGAATATAATGACACTGATGTACTCAGTGTCAATATAATAAATAAAAGATGTATTTTTCTTATATATACTGGCTGCTATTAAACCTTTTCTCAGTTAATGTTCTTCTCAGGTAATAAATGAAAATAAATTTTTTAGCTTTAAAAATAAGTATGGGCAAACGAAAAAGTAACATCAATATAATCATAGATAAAAATAATAAAATAGATATGTCATCAATAGTTAAGTTCGTATAATAATGTTTGATGATAATGAATAAGTATAAAAAAATGTGCGTGTAATGATTGATCGCAATACTCTCTTGAAATGACCAGTTTTATTAAATTTTCTGAAAAAACAAACATCAAATATTTTTACTATAAAAATAATATTCTGTGCTTTCTGATAAATCACTGATAAGTGTATATAATCGATTAATTCATACACAACACTGATGTCTTCAATATACGAAATACTTTTGTGGGAATCATCATCTAAGCAAAATTAAAAAATGTTTAATTTGTGAAGGAAACTATTTAAATACACGGAAGCACAAAAGTCAGTTGACACAGAGGAAAGTAAGCCACAATAATCTGTTAAAATGTTTATTATTTTTCAACTTTTAACCATAACATAATAACTTTTGCTTGTTAGGGTGATATAACAAACTATCGATTACAGTAGCTTTGATTTTAAGAGATTAGCATTATAATAATTGTTTCAGAAGCACTGAAAATAAATCTGATGAACTATGCTTCAGCTTATTAAGAATGATTCTTTTAAACAATATTAAACAAGTAGTCACTAGAGAAATGTTTTATAAAACTGATGCTACTGTCGTTATTAATAGTTGGAATTAACTTTTCCAGTATCTAAATGACCAAGACTATTTTGAACAAAAGGAAATGAAAAATGTATATTTAGTTACGAATTAGTTTATCAAATTAGTTTAATTATTATAAGCATCATCTAGAAGACTAGCTTGTGTCTTCTGTGCTATAAGAATAAATCACAAAAATCATTTTGTTAGTACAAAAATTTAAAGTGGACATTGCGCGTCTATACCATGATCTTCTTGAAAGTGTTGTAGAACAAAGACTTAAATTTTGAAAATTGTTACTTAATCATTATGATTCAAACAAATTTTCTACAAAGTTAGTTTTAATTTGAATGAGCAAGAAAACAGATGCAAACATATGAACTAGTAAACTAAAAATCTTTTCCTACTTTGGAGCTATAACAAAAAATCAACCAGTATGGCTGTTTAGAGTGCAATATTTTCTTGTGGAAAGGTAGTTTTTATAAGACAAATTACTGGAAATAATTAGTAAGAACATGGTTTAGAATGATGTGATTCCAGGGCTTGTTATACATATACGGCTCTCATAAAATTTTCTTGATTTCCAACAATCAATCTAGGATTACATGAATGAAGATTTCAGTTGATCAGAATGCAGCTACAAAGATGGCTTCACACTCTCCAGATTTTATGTTAATCCATTTCTTTCTCTGGAATATGATTCAAGGACTTAGTATATTTAAAGATACACAAACAATTGAGCAAACTGAGAGCTTATACTGAGAACAGATGTCAGGATTTGAATGGTAAGAAGAACTTATGCCTCAGAGTATGTAAAAATGTTAGACAGATTTGAATAATATACTTATGAAAAAAATTGATCACAAGATAATACAAATAATTGTAATTAACAATAAATAAAACCATCATTTTTTTATTTTTTTTATTTTAAGTTATATAAAGAAGTTATATAAAGTATAATAAATCTATAAGTAATATTTGTCAAAAATGAATGAAAAAAATTAAAATTAATGAATAAAAGTAAAAATCAATGATAAGTTCCTTTCTTAATAAAATAATTACATTTATTCAATAAATGTATTTGTTTTTATCACAACGTTTTCAATCTCTGTTATTGTTCATCAAACTAGCACTCCTGTTTTATTCTGTAGTTCCACCTGAAGCTATTATTACACGAGGTTATTTTTTCTTTTGAAAATGTATTTAATAAAGCTAATAGATGTGAATAGTCTGTGTTCATTTTTTCACATTAGCGTTACTTGTTAAAATTCATCATGTATTTAGATTTGAAATTTGTTTTTGATTATTCAAAAAATCTGGTTCCTTTTTTTTCAATTATTAAATAGCATCCCTCAATTTTTAAGAAACTCTAAGGCAGTTCAGTTATTGTGAAACCATCAGGCTGTAAGGGAACCAGATTAAAGCCATATCCCTGACCCAGTTTCTTGTTTTTGTGAGTATATTTTGTGACATGTTTTAATAGGTAGTAGGCTAAGTTTTGACTCATTGTTACTATGCAGTATTTTTATTTGTTCATTATATTTGGAGGGATTGTAAAATTAATTATAGGCAGAAAAAATATATAATGAAACAGTTTTATTGTACAATAACATTGTTTTATTATTAACAGTTGCCAAAAATCATAGTGACATTAGAATCTATGGTAAAATGTTTTGGAAAAAGTTAATTTTTTTGAAATTGAAAATTAAATATTTTTTTAAATAATTAAATTCTTTTCTTGATTACAGATACTTTATAAACTTACAGTATAATCTCTTAATCATCTCTTACTCGCTAAAAAATAATGAGATTATAAAGAAATGTATTAACTTTTTTTTATTATCTTATCATATGCTTGTACCAAAACACAACTCAGAAAGATGTTCCTTGCCAGTAAATTTTACATTGTATAAACATCAAAATACATAATACAAAATCTACATTTTTAAGTTCATGATTTCATTATTTAATATTACAAAAGAAAGATTTCAAATTAATGGACCAAATCTCAAATAAGATTCTATTTTTGACCCATAATTCACTGAATTTTCACTAACAAAAAAAAAATCTCTAACGGGAAGTTATATTCAGTCTCCTGAATACTCAGCCTTAAATACATACTTTTTAAATTAATGGAAATTTAAATTATTTTTTTTAAGTCTTTTGAAATTAATTAGCAGCAACTTTATCAATGGAGTTCATAATACTAGTGGGTTTTTAACAGATACTTATATAAGATAAACTTTCATGAATACACTGATACACTTTTTTCATGATACACTTTTTCTCCTGTTTAGCCTCTGGGAATCACTGTCAGGTATTACTTTAGAGGATGAATGAGGATGATATGTAAGAGTGTAAGTGAAGTGGAATCTTGTACAGTCTCAGGTTGACCATTTCTGAGATGTGTGGTTAATTGAAACCAAACGTCCAAAAAACACTGGTATTCATAATCTAGTATTCAAATCCATTTAAAATTAACTGCCTTTAATAGGATTTGATCTTTGGAACTCTCAACTTCGAAATCAGCTGTTTTATAAAGACGCGTTCACAAATATACCAATCCAGTGGGCACTGAATACCATAATGCATAGACTGAACTGTACATTCATCAACAAGTGTAAAGAATTCATGCAAGCACTATACCAACAGAATAAAACTTTACAAACCACCTCATATAAACTGGACTCTTTATAAAGACATTAAACATGTCATATTTTTGTTATACCTAATGCAAAAATCCATGAATTCAAAATGCTTAAAAATATGAAAGCGCGTTACATTGATAAAAACACATTAAAATAAGCAATGCAAGTTAAATACTATTTAAAATTAGCTGAAAGGGGTTTCCTGCCACTTTGAGATGGACACCATTACTTGACACACTGTTGTAGTAGAATAATACAGTAGCTACAAGAAGCTATTTTGGAAATTCATTCATATTAAAAAAGTCATTAATGCTTTCTTTTGTTAATTTTAAGTTTCATCAAATTTTGTCACACTGATCAATGAAAGTAATATTTATTTCATACTTTTCTAACTCATTGCTATTACTTAAGTAAATCATTTTTAATGCTGGGTTATTTCTGTAATTGACAGTTCTTTCTTTATTTTCAGATGAAAAACAAAGAAATCTATGATATATTCTGTTTGTGCTTTAATAAGTTATTGTTATAATAAATAGTATGTTGAACCGTTCCCTTGTAGCAATTGTATGATAAATCCTCAGAAATTATCTTTGTTATCTCTGGTACTAATTAACTTAGTTCAGATACTTTAATTACTTTTTTAATTACCTTTTTTATTAACTTAGTTAAAAATTTACTATGGTAAATATTAATTGTTGAGAAAATACTAACTAAAAATATTTGTTTTTAATTTTGAAAATGTAGTAACATATAGTTTTTTGTTTTTTTTCTAATAAATCAGCTTTCAGAATACAGTGCAAATATGTGTGTAGATCTGTATAATGTACTTTGTACAATAATATAATGATTTGTTTTATTGTTCTATAGTGAGAGTAATTGGAATGGGAAAAATAGGGTACACTCCATTATTTTCTAATTAGATTGTAAAAAACTGTTTTCACAAGTAGACTGTATGCAGAACAGTACATACAGTAGGCTTGTGAAGGAGACAAATAGACTGCATAGTCTACTTGTCTCTCTCAACATAGACAAATTCCTTTATATCTTTATGGATAAGTTTTTTGTTTTTGTTTTTTTTTGGGCTTTATATGGGCATCAACTTCCTAGGTCATAACCGTCATAACATTGTTTAAATAATAATAAAATCACCAGCAGCAGAATCATCAGATGTAAGGGTGTATAGGGCCCTTACATTTTAATAAATCACAAAAATAAACATACTTGAAATAATCTGCTAGAAAGACGCATGTTATGTAGCACATAACAACAGAATGAACACAGTTACAAAGTTCACACTTTTAGTAAGAGGAGCATTTGCAAAAAATTTATTTCGCTATTCACAGAAACCAATCAGTAAGTAGATCTATATTATAATTTTTCGTAGTAAGCATTGGAGAACTAAACCACCACACAAACCCACGCCATTAAATTAATTGAATAACAGCTAGTAACATAGCATTTGAAAGGACGCTATCTTTGCAATCGCACAATAACCGGAAAATCCTTTACTGCCGACATTTTGATTTTTAAAGTCTACGCGGGAAACAAGCCAATTGTAATACTTATGAATGTAACTAACTAAATGTATTAAAACAACTATTATTTTGGAACTTATAAAAACCTAATGAAAAAGAAAACTAAATTAAAATGCTAACTATATTTATAATATATTATTAACTCACACGAATTCATAATCTTTTTTTAATACACATCTTAATTTTTTTACTTCCTTGTACTAAGTAAAGGAAGTATTATGTTCGTGAACAATTTCGGTTTTCATATTTCCGAATATTTTATAAATGGGTATATTAACCTTTTATTGTTAATCATGTTCAATTATAAACATATAAAATATTCTTCAATTTTTAATTTTTTGGTTGTCCCAAATTAATGGTTAGGCGTTTTTAATTTGGTGTAATTTTAAAAAGTTAGAATTGAAGGAAAATTAAAAAAAGGAATTTTTACTTTTTGTGGTTTTTTTAAATCAGCCATTAACAAATTAATTTTCCATCTGTTTATTAATTAATTAATAAACAACAAATTAATCTGCCAACATTTTATTTCAATCCGAGTTACCAGTGGTAACATGGATTGAAATAAAATAGTCATCTGACTATTTAATTCTAAAGAGACCTGAATCAAGAACAACACTTTCTGATTGTAAACTATTCATGTCCCCTACCGTTTTAACACATTTTTACTAAAAATTAATATAAATATAACTTTATATGATCAAAATACTTTCTAATGATTTTTAGCTTAAAGATAAGAAAAACAGTTGACAATTCACTTTCAAACTTTAAGTAAATTATTCTTCCAAACACTACCTGTAATTATCAGTTCTTCCTTCAGCCCGGTTAGTGGTGGTATTACAGCTATCATAAATATGTAGTTAAACAATACATTTTATCTATATTATCTTCGTTAATTAAATATCTTGTTTTTGTCATTTGTAGTTAGGTTATAAATTTCACAATTGTTAAAAGGTATTCTTAACTTGATTCATAGTGATCTGTAAAATTTTACTTGTCAGTTATAAAGTATGTATAAATGTTCTATTTTTATGAATTGATTTGCAAAAGTTTAACATATTAATCTGTGTTTTAAACAAAATTGTGATGTAGTTTTTACTGTTTTTTTATTTATAAACATTTTGATTGCTGTGTTTATAAATGTCCACTCTCTTAAATTCTGTTTATTCTAAAAGATGATTGTAGTGGAATTGGAATGATACCTTCCACCTGTTGATAGATATGAAATTCATTACCATGGTGATATTCCAATGTTTCCTCTGATCACAGCCATGAGAACACATGAATAAAAGAAGATTTCAGTGTTTTTAAAGCATTAATATCTATCTAACAAAGTGTAAGAAAGTGTATATCAGTTTAAAAGACAGATCTGTAGGCTTATAAGTTTCAACAGCCTGTGTATGGTTAGAAGGTTCAAAATGCTTCTCTAAGAGCAGAGACACCAAATTTTTAAACAGCGAAAAAAATGAAACTAAATTGAATGTTTTACTGAGATCACAAAAAAATGAAAATAAAATCTTTTTACATTATTTAAAATATTTGTTAAATAATTTGATTTAGACACCATATGAGTTCATTTATGACTATTAAAATACATGTACACAATTTTTTTTAAATGAAAAGTACATAATAAAATTTTAGTGATATTTTTTCATTTTTTTTTTTATTGTTACCATTGAATCATTATTTATCGTAACACTTTTTTTCAGTCAAAGGTTAATAATTATTTTTAAATCAATATATTTAAGTCAGAACAAAAAAAAAGAAAAGTTAAAACAAAAGAGATGAAGTCTAATTCAAACCGATGTGCCTTGTTCTCCTTGTAAGTTCCAAATAGTTTTCATTAATTAAAATATTTTTTACTGTAACTCTGGAACCAATGAAAATAATGACATAGTATTGAAAAGATATCAATGAGGGCTTATTACTGCACTTAAGAAATAGTCAAAAATCAAATTTTCTTTGGATTTTGTCTTTTTTGGACACTTTTGGTACAGTCGTTGTAATCAAAACAGCAGGTGCACAACTAGATGTTACACCAGTCTAAATTCCAAAATTTCAACATCCTACGGCTAATCGTTTTTGAGTTATACGGGATACATACATACGTACATACAGATGTCATGCCAAAACTAGTCAAAATCGATTCAGGGGTGGTCAAAATGGATATTTCCATTGAAATCTGAAAACAAACATTTTTTGTGATCACAATACTTCCTTAGCTTTGCACAAGGATGTAAAAATGGAAATAGCTGAATCAGTAAACAAACGTTTCCTTAACCTATACTGAAAATCTGTTAATATGCTATGCTTAGCAATAAATTTCAAAAGGCCATTTTTCATAATTCTTTCTAACACTTTGGAAAATACAGACATATCTAAATCTGGCTATAGTTTTCTAATTAATTTAACACTATTTCTTAAGGATATGAATAAGAATGAAAATTTTAAAGCAGCTGGAAAATTTTCCATTGCTGTGATTGCTTAATTTGCATAAAGGATGACAGCATCTATGGTTATTATTTTTTTTTAATATTGGCAGGATTTAATCAGTACTTACAGATTGTGTACATTTTTAACATTTACTTTTTTTATTAAAATAAAACAAGTTTTAAAACAGTATTTTTATTTCCTGTTATTTGATAACCTTGATAATAATAACTCTTATTTGATATCATTATGCATCAACATAATGATATTTCTGATGCAGAATAGGCTGTTACTGATGGAGTTCTCCATGGAAAGAAGACCCTCTACTTAAAAGGTTATGTATGAAACTAATGTTTCTTCAAATTTATAAAAGTATTTTAATAATTTTAAACAACAGCTTGAAAGTATAACACGCAAGAAATTATTATTATTACTATCTGATGTTATGAATATGGTACAATTCAATGTTTATTTTTAACCAATTTATAGCAGGTGGAAGGTTTTCATGATAACCATTTTCTCTTAACCAAAAAAACAAAAATTTTAACTCATCAAGTCCATTATGAAATGAAAGTTCTTGATCTCTGGATCATAATATCCTTGTTCCAGATCATATCATAATTGTACAGTATATGGATCATTTTGGGGATGGTATGGTTGTAATCCATAGAAAACAAAAAGAAAATATACCATTATCGACTTGGAAGAATCAAAGGGCAATTATATAAAAAATGTTTGCGAGAGCAGCATTACAAAGAATAAGTGATGACACTATGCAAAGATAGTAAACAGAATCATTAAGTAATAAGATAAGAATCTTAAAGAGACTAAATATTTGAATTTACATCTGAATACATTGATGAACATAATTTTTGTTTCCTACCATGCGATACATGATTTTAATATGTTTTTTATACTGAAAATGAATATGAACTAAGATTCTTTCCATCACCCGCCACCTTTGAAAAGTTTTTAAATTTTAATTAAAGGATATTTTTCATTTTTCAATATATAGTTAGCATTTTAAGCTCCTATATTGTATTTTGTTAGCTCATTTTATATTGATTAACTTTGTTAACATAATTTGTAAGCTGTAAATAAACATTACTATACAAAGAATTAAATCATATTATGACATCACATCTAATACTGAAGATTGAGCCTTCATAGACAAGATTAATCATGTCTGTGCAGGTGAAACATGTAACTGAAAACACTGCTGTGCTGTTTGTATTAAGTACTGAATTTAGGAATGAATTAATTTTGTTCAGTCTTATTGCTTTCTTAAGTTTGTTAACAGTGCAGTGTCATAATGCCTCGAAATTGTGTAAATGATGTCGATGCCTTTTGTTATGTATGTGGTTATTGTAAAATCAAATAGAAAAAACATTACACCTTTAATTAAAAAAGCATATCATTTGTACTTTCAGTGTAAAGTTGGTGATTAGGATAAGATGTAGGCTCTTCATATAGTATGCACTAATTGCTCTGTATATTTAAGAGGATGGCTAAAAGGTACACGGAAGGCTTCACCATTTGGTGTACCTATGGTTTGGCGTAAACCAAAGGATCATGTAACCGATTATTACTTTTGTTTAACAAGTGTGTCTGGAATTTCTAAAAAATCTAAACATACTTTAAAATATCCTTCATTACAATCTGCAGTCAGGCCTCACAGTGTAATTATTCCAGTTCTTGAGCCACTATAAATGTATGTTTCAAAAGCAGCAATAAAGAATCAGGCATTACTGAAGAAGACAACAGTGATTTTGATTTTGAATTATCTTCCAATGCTACATCTTATATCACAAGGTGAAATAAATCACTCAGTTAGGAATTTAAATTTATCAAAAAATCAAGCTGAACTATTAGGATCAAGATTTCAAGGTTGGAATTTACTTCAAAAAAATACAAAAATTGTACTTTATTGATGAAAATAATTTGGTTTATTGCGCAAATATTGATGAGCTTATATTGTACTTAGAACAAGTTCATAAACCTGAGGACTGGGCGTCTTTTCATAGATTTGTTCAAGTATAGTTTAAAAGTGGTTCTACTACACAACGGTAACAAATATCCTTCGATACCAATAGCTTATAGCATTAATTTGAAAGAGAATATAATGTGATGAAAGACGTTCTTGAAAATATAAATTGTAAAAAAAATAGCTGGAACATATATGGTGATTTGAAAGTTATAGCTATTTTTTTAGGCATGCAATTAGGCTATACTAAGTACATGTGTTCTCTTTATGAATTGGACAGCCAAGCTATGAATAAACATTGTTACCAAAGAGTGGAAGAAAGGACACAACTTAACTCCAAATGGGAAAAATATTATTCATGAGCCCTTAGTTGAATCCAAAAAAATATTTTTACCCCTTCTCCATATTGGACTAATGAAAAATTTTTTAAAAGCAATGAAGAAGGATAGTCCCAGATTTTTATACATCAGGCAGAAATTTCTGAATGAAAGTGAAGGAAAAATTAAAGAAGGAATATTTGTAGGTCCTCAAATTAGAGAGTTGGTCAAAGATGATGTATTTAACTCAATGTTGAATAATGTAGAAAATGCAGCTTGGGCTTCATTTAAAGACGTTTGCAAACATTTTCTCGACAAACAAATATATGACAATTACCATGTTATTGTTATCCAACTTCTGACTTCATACAGAGCAATGGGGTGTAATATGTCCTTGAAAATACATTTCCTCCACTCACATCTGGATTTTTTTTTCTGGACAACCTTGGAGACGTAAGTGACAAACACGGTGAATGTTTACACCAACACATTTCAGTGATGGAAAGCTACTATAAAGAAAAATTGAATATTAACTTGTTAGCTGATTACTGTTGGACATTAATTCAGGATGTGCCTGAGGTTATTTATAAAAGAAAACCATCAACTAAATCATTCTAACACTGTCAAATTATAAATTTTACAGATTTTAACTATATTTTTCCTTATTTTTTTTTATAAAACTAAGGGTGATAGAAAAATTGTATTTACAGATCTGTAATGTATGCAAAAAAGCAATACAAGAAATGGTATCACACTTAAAGAAACATGAAAAAAAATGTTTTTTGTCTATCAGTGATATTAATAAAAATTTAGGTTTATCTAATAATCAGTTGATGTTATTTTAAAATTCATTGAGAGAGTTTATGTTTATGTAAAATAAATTATTTTAATTTCATTTAAATAAATTGAACCTGAAATCTTTTAGATCTTGAGGTAGTTTATTAAAAAAGAAAAAAAGAAATAAATGGAAACATTGGACCATTCTTGAAAGTCAAATTATTTTGTAATGCAACATGAATATAATTGTGTTGCCTGGTTTGATGATACAAGGAACACATCCTTGTTATGTTAATATTGTGCTTTTTGTTTATTTATTCATTTATTTTATTTTTATATTTACTAAAAATTTGCCAGTAAAAATAACCAGACAGACATCTAATGATCAGTTCATTTTGACTTTTTCAAACAACCCCAAGATGTATATTTTAGACTGCAATATACGTAGACATAATAAATAGTTAACAACAATACCAAACTTATTGATTGATTGAGATATCTCAAAGTGAAATAGTGAAAGTTTTATCTTGTTGCAGACAAAATCAATTCAGTCATCCATGAAAATTTACAAGACATTATCTACCAAGGTGCTCATTTTACGCTGTGGATAAAATATAAAAGTTTACACACTGAATGGTTCCTTGTGTCATTTAAACATTTTAGGTTTCTTTAACAATGTTATGTATAAAAAATGCTGTTGTAAAAGTTAAAATTATATAGCTTTTATTTAAAATAATCATGAAAATGTTAACAAATGTAGTAAAATTTAATTTCAACATTGAACTTTTAAATCAGTTATATGAAAGTAAATACAAATTGGTAATTTAAAATAAAGTTGTATTAAATCACTGGAAACTCTTTAAAGAAATAGTTTTTAATCATTACTGCAAAAAAGTAAGAGAAAAGATCACATGTTATGAATTAAATTAGTCTGTGATTTAACGTCATTAAAATATTTCATTGACGTGCATCTATAAATCTGGGAATATGATAATTAAAAAACTATGTGTTTCTTATAATTTTAGAACTATAATTTTGTATTTTGGAAGGTCTTGTAGCCACTTCCCTTTTTGTGGATTTCTGATGCTTTAGGTCATCAGAGACTGCATGCTCTTTTTTTCATAAGTGTGATTTATTTATTCGTTGATAATAAATACATTGATGTAGTTTAGTAAATGGTATTTACTGGGTATGGAAGAGGGTCTATTTTTCATGTTACTTTTTATGATACTGTTTGTTTAATATTTTTTGATTGCTTAATTTAGCACGTTAACTTTTTAAAATGATAATATTTTAAGGAATTCTCAATTTTTTGTTGCAGTTGTTGTAAGATGCATGATTGGTATTACTCCACAGCTAATTGTCCAATGTTTCTTGAATACTTTGTACCATATGTTTGGACTTGTTACAGAAGAAGACCTCTATGCGGTCAGTAAAATAAGTCATGTAAGGCCATGTTCACACATGTAAGGCCATATTCTTAAAATCCAATTAAATTATCAAAAACAAACTATAATATATAAATATTTTTTTCTGTATAGATGTATAATACTAATAAAAAGATCCCTGTCATTATTGTTAAACTCAGCTGACAAAGTTTGTTTATATTTATTTTAAATAGCTGTAAATAGTACTTGTGCTGTGTTATAATCTAGAAATGCCTAACTACTGTTCACACAAACTTGTTGATTATTTTTTTTTAATATCCTACAACATATTTTTCAATTTTACTCACATTCACAGTTTTTTTTATCTAAATCATACTTGGAGTTAACATTGTTGCAGGGTTCCTCTGCTAATGACAGAATGGCAGACAGTCAACAAGTGAGTCTGCTTTACTCTATCAATTTCACGCCACCCCCACTTAGGTCACCAGAGTTACCTGCCTACTGTTATGTTTAATTACCCACAGCTATGGCTGAACCTAATATTATATATGAAGCATCAGCTGAAACCTAGGTAGGTCACAGCCTAGCCTCATCTTTATGTTAGCCACATGTCACTAATATTGTTGTTCAGGATATAACTAGTTCAGCAATCACCATACACTTCAGATTCAGCCTACCCTATCTCAGTACAATCACTTGACCTCAACAGACTATTGTTAAACATTATTTTACTAAGGAAAGCACAGCTGAAGCTCTTCTGTGTTACATCAGAGCATGCTTCTTTCTTTTCCTTAAAAAGGTACGAGTTTCCTCATTATTTTAAAACCTCATGTGTTAATGGCCTGCAGATCTCAGTATGTTACTGTTTATATCTCTTTCAATATATTCTTAATAGCTATATTCAACCACATGACTCCTCAAAACAACTGCACTAAATGCAGAATTAAACACAGAAAATTTCATTTTCTGTGTTTTCAGCTACATAGTTGCACTTCAGGCCACTGTCTGTTAATATGATATACTCCCTCGTTTTTGTGTTGGTTATAAACACCACTATTAGAATACTTTTACAGAAGGAATCGGCTAAAGGTCTCAGATTGCAGTATGATGGACTATCCAGGGCACTTAATATGTTATTCTACCTGGCTGAGTTGAGTGTGTATGCAACAAGAGCATAGTACTTTTTAGTCTCTTATCTATTATTATAAAACTTAAAATGGCTTTTATTTTCGACCTGATTTCAGTTTTTATTTTAACTTCTAAGAAAATAAGGAAATATTGCATGGATTTTGTTATTGAAATTATTATATTATTTTAGAAGGGTTAATTCATTAATACATTCCTGTATTTTTATGAAGTGCAAAATTTTGATTTTGATATGAGTTTAATTTTAAACAGCAGTGTATTAATTAGGCAGAGTTCTTAGTTAAGTTTATTTAGTTTGATTTTTATTCAGTTGCCATCATTGTTTCATCGTGTTGAATACTCATAAAAATGAATACATTGAAGTGGTTATTTTCATTAAATGTATATGTTAATTGGCATATCAACTTAGAACTTTGCAACACATTACCGATTTTGATTATGTTTTCTAAGAAAGTGCTTAGATTAAACTATGTTACATAAATAGGGTAAAATGATAAAATTGGTATACTGAAATTTTATCTAGTTTTATCACCCTTCATAATTTTCCTCAGTAGTTATTTCTGGAGCTTGGTATTCTCAGTTAGCATACTAAGACCACTAACTAATATCTCCTGATTTATTTCATCATTTTGGCAATCATTAATCAAGTTTTTAATCTGCTTAGAGCCATTCTAGTATTACGTATGAGAGTGGAGAGAGTATTACAGTGGAGAGAGGTTCATGCTTTGCTTACTTTTGCTGACAAGGTTCAGGGGCAGTGGTTACTTAAATTCTTATGTAGGATAAAAAAAGAAAGCAGAATCAACAAAAATATTAACAATTTTTATTACATTTAGTGGAAGAAATTAAAACAGGCAAAAAATTATCAGCTTGCATTACGGTGCCCAAGCGTACTGCCAGGTTAATTGTCTGCAGTAACTCGATTGTATATCAATCGATTTTTATGAATAAGGTGTACTTTTGTTCAAAATAAAATTTTGTAAAAGTAAAAATTTGATCAAACAAATAATTACAAAGCTATTGAAGATTAAAGAATTAAGATGGTGGCCAGTTTGAA
Organism: Lycorma delicatula; assembly: GCF_047948215.1. Taxonomy (NCBI): domain Eukaryota; kingdom Metazoa; phylum Arthropoda; class Insecta; order Hemiptera; family Fulgoridae; genus Lycorma; species Lycorma delicatula. The sequence goes on from NC_134462.1 coordinate 127,818,679, forward strand.
ATCTTTGAAGGTGACGTTTTCAAAAGACACTATTCTTAGATTGCCAAATTTAATTGAAGTAGGTTTTTTTCTCATTTTGGTGCTCAGAATCACTTCCTGAAGTTTGGAAAATACATCCCAGTACACTCCATATATAAATATATGTTGCTTATATATAAACAATCAAACAATTGAAAAGATCACATCAGTGCTTAAATTATATTTTATTTTGTAGAAATAATTGGTATATAATTTGTATTGCCTTATCAATTTTTATTTAAAAATACCAGTTTTACTCCAATCTATATTTTATTTTGTAGAAATAATTGGTATAGTCTGCTTTATCAATTTTTATTTAAAAATACCAGTTTTGCTCCAGTCTTTTGGGTAGAGATTATTTTAAGAAAAATTTATTGTACTTCATCATTTGATATCACCAGAGATATTCCAATAAAATATATAACTTATAACAATGATCAAAGATATTAAGATGCATATAATAAAAGTAGTTGTTTATTTAATTTATAATAATGATTCTTTGATTATAATGTTAGATAAAACATTAAATATTACAACCTAAAAATTTATGTTCTATTATATCATTATGTTACCATTTGGGTAACATAATATGAACAAATATAGAAAGATCAATATTTTGGGAGGACCACTTGATAAAAAAGATTTTTGTTAGGAATTAATTATAATTTTTATCTGTGCATAAGCTTTAAGGTTAATACAAATAGAATTATTTTTTTTAATCAGCTTGTTAAATATTTACTTAATTCTTTTCTGTATTAGATACGGTTTGTCATCGTAGTTAGAAACTGTAAACATTTCTGTTATCCATAGGGTTTTGTGTGAAACTATTCACGTTGTTAAATTAGTTAATATATATTTCCCAATTTTTATGATCCCGATCTGTGCTAATCAACTGCAAAATATTTCATGAGTTACTTGATGTAAGCCAATGTAGTGGCAATTCACAGATCTGACTTTTTATAAGTAGTTTATTTTTGAAAGTAGTTAATGCAATCTGTGAAATTGTATAATTTAGTGTTAGTTTTGGTTGTAGTAAGTTTACAATAGAATTATAAAAAAAATAAGAAATGAAGAAATATTCCAAGTTGATCATTGTTAGTCTACAAAATATTTGTAAATGGTTTCTGCAAAATGTTATTTAGACTATTGCGTTGTCTCCTATTATGTAGCCATAATTTTGAACTGAATCTCAGAGGAACAATAATAAAGTGCTAAATCTTACTAATTTAAGTTTGTTTCTCAACTACTAATTGAAAATACAACTTTTCTACTAAAATTTTTATATAATTTTCTTTTTAATAAGATAGGCTACAAGTATATATATTTGTTCTATATGGCTGGGAAGTCCCCCACCCATACTAAGACTAATAAATACAGCTTAATTGGGCTCTCTACTGCTGCCAATTCTCAATGTTGATATTGCTCAGTGCTGCTGGAAAAGATGGGGAGGATAAGCCATGGTGGGGGTCATCCAATGTGTTCATACATGGTGGGATGACCTTAGTAGTAGTTGACTGTGGAATGATGGCAGATATGTGTATGTTCACTGTTGAAGAGCATTTGTTAGGTTGTTTATGGGTTCATGAACGTCCACACACTGGTAAAACATTGTAGAATATTAAGAATAACTTCTTTGTGCATTTTGGGAAATCATCACTATCACAGCAAATGTTACTGACATGGGAGAAGAAGGCTTTGCATTGGGAAGTGTTCTTGATGCACCACGTAATGGGATGTCGAGTACTTGAGCTGAGACATGTTGCTGCGGAGACATCGATTCAACAATCTCCGATGAAATCAATGCCCAGACGTTCTGCAGAATTTAAGCATTACAAGATGGACAATGCGAGACTGTATGCAGAAGGACTTTAAAGTTAAATGTTTTCATCCAGTTACAGTTAATGAATTGAGGGGCAATGGCCTTGAACAATGTGTTTATGCATGTCAGTTATTAACTGAATGCTTTCCGAGAGCAAATATTAAAAAGAACGTCATGTTCTCTGACAAGTTTGCGATTTATTGAAGCTCTCGTAACTGAAATGTTTATTCTGTGCAAAAGACAGTATTTTTATTTTCATTTTATAAAAATAAACATTTTTTCATATATTTGAATTAACATGCTGAGGTGAAAAAATATTTATTATTGGATTTTTTTTTATTTCTGTGCTTCTTAAATAAGCAAATAAAAAAATTTTAATTTGTAAATTCTGTTAGTTATTTAGATAAAAATGAATTATTGGCATGTTTTGAAAGATGTGATAGAATGAATCTTACTATAACTTCACTGTAATACTAGACTGAAACATCCTAGGGGAAAAGAGAACATTTTGATAAAGTGGCTCTTCAAAAAAAAAAACAATATTTCAATAGTTTTAGTACTTTATATTTCTTTGAAGATATATTTTTACAGTATTACTGCTGTTTCAACCTTTTAAATGTTTATTTTTATTCTACTGATAAATATATCAAAGAAATATATCTGACTCAGAATATTCATTCAAACTGTAACAGGCTGACGTCTAATAACAATTACTGTGTTTACAATGAATTTTGTATCATGTGAAAAATGCCTTTCTAACTAGGGACGTAACCCTAAGCTTTTCAAGTTAAAGGCAGAAAAGGTTATGCCTATTATTGCTCAAAAATGAAAATTGGCAAACAACTCCCTTGTTAGATGCAGAATTTCATTTTATGGGATTCATTATAAAATTAAATATGTCTGTCATCTGCTTATTCATTTTTGCCATTATTTTCCTACATTTTTGATTCTGTATTATTAATTCTTTCAAACATTTTTCTAAATTAAAAAATTTCAAACACTACCTTGAATTCTATTGTTGTAATAATTAATAATTTACTACTATAAAATAACTAAAGCAATAAGTATTAAATTTGCAAATAATGAGAGATTGTGCAACCATATCGGAGAGGTATCTGTTGAGAGCCAGACTAAGGAATGATTCCTGAAAGAGGGCAGCAGCTCTTTCAGTAGTTGTTAGGGGCGTGAGTCAGGACGACTTAAACGGCCGTATCAACATCACTCAGTCCTCTGAGTACTGCGCAGCTGAAAGCAATGGAAAACTATAGCTGCTTTTTTTCCAAGAAAATGTGGCTCTCTGCATTTTCACATAGCAATAATGGAGGCGCCTTCCTTGGTAAAATATTCCGGAGGTAAAATAGTCCCCCGTTCGGATCTCCGGGTGGGGACTACTAAGGAAGGGGTCACCAGAAAATTAAAAAATAACATTCTACGAGTCGGAGCGTGGAATGTTAGAAGCTTGTAAAAAGGTTGGTAGGCTAGAGAATTTAAAAAGGGAAATGGGTAGGACAAATGTGGATATAGTAGGAATTAGTGAGGTTCGGTGGGAAGAGGAAGGCGACTTTTGGTCAGGTGATTTTAGAGTAATTAACTCAGCGTCAAATAATGGGCAGGCAGGAGTAGGTTTTGTGATGAACAAGAAGATAGGGAGGAGAGTGGAGTATTTCAAAACGCATAGCGATAGAATCATTGTAATAAGGATAAAATCAAAACCTAAACCGACAACGATTGTTAACGTCTATATGCCTACAAGCGCCCATGATGATGATGAGGTAGAGTGTGTATACGAAGAGATTGATGAAGCAATTAAACACGTAAAAGGAGATGAAAATTTAATAATAGTTGGAGATTGGAATGCAAGCATTGGAAAAGGCAAGGAAGGAAATATAGTGGGTGAATACGGGCTGGGCAAAAGGAATGAAAGAGGGGACAGACTTATAGAATTTTGCACGAAGTATAATTTAGTAATTGCCAACACCCAATTTAAAAATCATAATAGAAGAATATACACTTGGAAAAAGCCAGGCGATATTGGAAGGTATCAGATAGATTATATCATGGTTAAGCAAAAATTTAGAAATCAACTCGTTGACTGCAAAACTTACCCTGGAGCAGACATTGATAGCGACCATAATTTGGTGATAATGAAATGTAGATTGGGGTTTAAAAACCTGAAGAAAAGGTGTCAGATGAATCGGTGGAATTTAGAGAAGCTTGAGGAAGAGGAGGTAAAGAAGATTTTTGAGGAGGACATCGCAAGAGGTCTGAGTAAAAAAGATAAGGTAGAAAATGTAGAAGAAGAATGGGAGAATGTTAAAAAGGAAATTCTTAAATCAGCAGAAGCAAACTTAGGCGGAATAAAGAGAACCGGTAGAAAACCTTGGGTTTCAGACGATATATTGCAGCTGATGGATGAACGTAGAAAATATAAGAATGCTAGTGATGAACAAAGTAAAAGGAACTATCGGAAATTAAGAAATGCTATAAACAGGAAGTGCAAACTGGTGAAAAAAGAGTGGATTAAAGAAAAGTGTTCAGAAGTGGAAAGAGAAATGAACATTGGTAAAATAGACGGAGCATACAGGAAAGTTAAGGAAAATTTTGGGGTACATAAATTAAAATCTAATAATGTGTTAAACAAAGATGGTACACCTATATATAATACGAAAGGTAAAGTCGATAGATGGGTGGAATATATTGAAGAGTTATACGGAGGAAATGGATTAGAAAATGGTGTTATAGAGGAAGAAGAGGAAGTTGAGGAGGATGAAATGGGAGAAACAATACTGAGATCTGAATTTAAGAGAGCATTAAAAGATTTAAATGGCAGAAAGGCTCCTGGAATAGACGGAATACCTGTAGAATTACTGCGCAGTGCAGGTAAAGAAGCGATTGATAGATTATACAAACTGGTGTGTAATATTTATGAAAATGGGGAATTTCCATCAGACTTCAAAAAAAGTGTTATAGTTATGATACCAAAGAAAGCAGGGGCAGATAAATGTGAAGAATACACTACAATTAGTTTAACTAGTCATGCATCAAAAATCTTAACTAGAATTTTATACAGAAGAATTGAGAGGAGAGTGGAAGAAGTGTTAGGAGAAGACCAATTTGGTTTCAGGAAAAGTATAGGGACAAGGGAAGCAATTTTAGGCCTCAGATTAATAGTAGAAGGAAGATTAAAGAAAAACAAACCGACATACTTGGCGTTTATAGACCTAGAAAAGGCTTTCGATAACGTGGACTGCAATAAAATATTCAGCATTTTAAAAAAATTAGGGTTCAAATACAGAGATAGAAGAACAATTGCTAACATGTACAGGAACCAAACAGCAACAATAACAATTCAAGAACATAAGAAAGAAGCCCTAATAAGAAAGGGAGTCCGACAAGGATGTTCCCTATCTCCGTTACTTTTTAATCTTTACATGGAACTAGCAGTTAATGATGTTAAAAAACAATTTAGATTCGGAGTAACAGTACAAGGTGAAAAGATAAAGATGCTACGATTTGCTGATGATATAGTAATTCTAGCCGAGAGTAAAAAGGATTTAGAAGAAACAATGAACGGCATAGATGAAGTCCTACGCAAGAACTATCGCATGAAAATAAACAAGAACAAAACAAAAGTAACGGAATGTAGTAGAAATAACAAAGATGGACTGCTGAATGTGAAAATAGGAGGAGAAAAGATTATGGAGGTAGAAGAATTTTGTTATTTGGGAAGTAAAATTACTAAAGATGGACGAAGCAGGAGCGATATAAAATGCCGAATAGCACAAGCTAAACGAGCCTTCAGTAAGAAATATAATTTGTTTACATCAAAAATGAATTTAAATGTCAGGAAAAGATTTTTGAAAGTGTATGTTTGGAGTGTCGCTTTATATGGAAGTGAAACTTGGACAATCGGAGTATCTGAGAAGAAAAGATTAGAAGCTTTTGAAATGTGGTGCTATAGGAGAATGTTAAAAATCAGATGGGTGGATAAAGTGACAAATGAAGAGGTATTGCGGCAAATAGATGAAGAAAGAAGCATTTGGAAAAATATAGTTAAAAGAAGAGACAGACTTATAGGCCACATACTAAGGCATCCTGGAATAGTCGCTTTAATATTGGAAGGACAGGTAGAAGGGAAAAATTGTGTAGGCAGGCCACGTTTGGAGTATGTAAAACAAATTGTTGGGGATGTAGGATGTAGAGGGTATACTGAAATGAAACGACTAGCACTAGATAGGGAATCTTGGAGAGCTGCATCAAACCAGTCAAATGACTGAAGACAAAAAAAAAAAAAAAAGAGAGATTGTAATGTAGGAAATTATTGTTATATTAGTATCTTTATTATAATCAATATTTTTTCCTAAGGAAATGTTACCATTATGTACCACGTAATTTAATGTCAAGATATTATTATTTTTAAGTTAAAATTATATTTTTATTTTTACGTATATTTTAATTATGTAAATAGAAATAAATAAAGAAAAAGGGAAAAAGGGTTGTGATAAATGAATTTTGAAATAAAATAGCAAAAAGAAACACTCAAGAACTGTTTGCAGAAAATTAAAATCTACACAATTACATAGACTTTTCTATTGTAAAATGATTATAATCAGTTAAAAGGAATTAATTATTAAAAATAAGTATATACATTCATCTAATACAGAACTTATTTAATAATTACAACTTTTTTACATTTTGATTTTTAATTTACATTTATTTTTAATTACTTTCTTTTTAACTATTGATGATGATTGTTGAACGATCTAAATACATATTTAGTTGTAATTTTAATTTTTTGAATGTAATTGTTTGAACATTTGTTTAGAATTGTAAGTAGTAATATGTTTTTTTAAAGAATTTAAATTATTGATAAGTATGTAATGAATGATTGTTATTATTACTAATTTTTTAAAAAATAATATGTTTATATCTGTCACATATCATCTAAATAAATTTAACATTTATCATATAACTTTTAATGTAGTCCCTTAATATCAATTTATGTAACAATTCCACAACTTTTCAGAATTTTGGTAAGAGTTTCTTCAAGACCACAGAGTCTAAGAGAAATTCAAAAACAATTGCCATGCAAGGAATGCACTCACATGTTCCTCGCATGGCAAGAGACCTAGGAGCATGAGATCAGAGGACGATGGACCGCAAGGCTTATCCCTCTGGTCAGACCATGCACGGAGTGGCGGCGCGGAGAGGTGGAGTACTACATGACCCAATTTTTAATGGGTGACGGGTACTTCGCTTACCTCCATGTCATAGGAAAAGCACCATCCCCAGACTGCCTCCATTGCCCCGTTGTATGGGATGACACTGAGCACACCTTTTTCAAATGTGCTTGGTGGGCGGCAGGTCGAGGGACACTATAGGCAGATCTCGAAGCACTGAGCCCCCACAATGTGGTTGTGCAATGATGCTATGTAATCTGAGCAGCTGGGAAAGCGTAGCCCGATTCATCAACAATATTCTCATGACCAAAAAGGTTGACCTGGATAGTCCTGAAAATTAGGTAGCACCTAATCATGCTAGTATCGGAAGACTTGACCAGAAGTAATGTGTTAAACGGTTCCGGGTCGAGTCCTGATAGAAAGGGGAGTGGTTTTAGTTGATAGTCTGGTGATAGTGATTGGATAATATCATCAGCTGGAGTCAGACATTCCGTGTGCAAATGTATTTCCACCTCCCTCTGAAAAAAAAAATTATTATTATTTTTAAAATATCACAGAAGGTTCTAATTATTAAAAAAAAAAACTTAGATAAGAAATTCTTTTGTGGACTAGAAATTGAACTCAAGGTGGAGTGGATTCACTGCATGTATTTGAACATAAAGTTTCAAAAAGTGGTTTAAAATAAAATAAATTCAATATGTTTAAGATACATCTCAAATCTGCCTTTTAGTGTAATATCTGGTAAGACCTGACATATTTCTACTCATTTCAAAACGAGCATGGATCTCATTTTCACATTAGGGAAAACATACGTAAGCGTGCCCGTTCCCGTGCGTGTGCACACGCACCCACACACACACACACACATATCCCTAGTTATTGAATTCATAAATATATGCATCAGATCTTGAAAAATACCAGTTATAGGTGTAGAAACACCTTTTTGTTTATTTATGCTTGCAGATATAAATTGCAGGGAGTAAGATCTGCTGACCTGGGAGGCTATAGATGATGAACAAGATCTTTTAATCCACCTCTTCCAATCCAGAATCTTGTAAAAGTTGTCCGTTAAATAATGTTGGACCTCCAATGGAGGTGAGGTGGGGCATCATCTTCCATAAAAAAAGTCATTCAGATCTTCTTGAAGTTGGGGTAACAACCAGTTTTGTAGCATATTCAGTTATAAAATTCCAAACTTATTTGTCGTAAATAGAAATTTTCGAGGGTGAATTTCAGTGTTTATATAGATGATGATGTGTTTTAATTCTAAAACAATTTTATTATTCCTTATCAATATATAAATAAATCAGACATTTGTATGCTGATCTGTAAGCGCATACAGTGAGTGATGTTGGCTAAATATTCTCGCGATGTGACATCATTCATTATAATCACCATTAACAATTTAAGATGCATTGCCCAATCAAATCATTGAGATTTCTGGTCGAACTAAGATGACAAAATAGTAATTATGCAGATTAAATGTTGCAAACATTTTTTTGTAACATTAATGCAACATTAAATGTTGCATTAAAGTTGCAAACGAATGTAAGGTAAATGAGAGATTTGAAAATCTATGAAACTGATACTTAACTTTAAGTTTTGCCGAAATAATTTTAATATTAAGCATTTATTTATGACAATGTAACAATTTATCTACGAAACATCCATTATATTTTCCAACTAGTCTCTCCTAAAAATGTTAACTAATACTCTAACACTGACTGACGTTTACATATTTCTAGTCAAGCTCTTATACTAAAATTTCATATCTCTCCTTGGTTTGGTCACAATTAATTGTTTTCTGGATGGCTGTCATTCTTTGTGTCTTATGAAATGCGAAGTTTGATGATTGTACCTATATGATAAAGAGTTAACAGCGTTCAAGGCGGTCAGTATTTTATCAGGAGAAATTTGTTGTATTTCGACAGATGTTTTATTTACTCACACCTTATACGTGGTTTAAAAAAAGGATTATGATTGCCTTTTTATTGATTAATTCATTATTGCATTCTTCACTCCTATTCATTTGGTCAGTTTCTTTTACAGCTGTGATTTCTGCGTTGAAAGAAATATCTTTTTGATTTTTATCATATTCTTATTAGTGATTGCTTAGGCTAATGCTGTAAGCTGATTGGTTTGTTGCTGAAATAATATAATCTGTAGTAACGAAGTTGGGCAAGTGTTATCTATGCGAGGATGAATGTGAATTGTCATTGGTTTATTTTTAGTGGCTTAGTTGTGGGAGGAATTGAATCGAGTTTTGGGTCGTATCTCATTCTTTTTCTAACGAATGTTGTGTGATGACTGTTATGAATTAGCAAAAGTAAAATAAATTTGACAAAATTGCACTATTATTGAATACTCGTGAATACCGGTTAGTTTGTATTTTACATTCTCTTACTTTAGCCTCTACCATAATAAGGTTTTGTACAAGAATTAATAAATTTTTACGCATTTATTTTTACGATTACCATCTTGCGCTTCATAAGTAAATTATATAATATACGTGAAACGTTATGTGGTAGGGTGTTTTAAACGGATTCAAAATTTACTATTGAATTTCATTAATTTATAAAAATTATAACAACATTTCACAAATTTAACAGATTATGATTTTCCAGATATACCGTTGGTTATGTTATCACGATGATTTTGAATATAAGTTGTTATTATTATAAACATCTTGAATTTTCTGCATCCCGGTTTAATAATATACATAAATGTGCTAAAATAATTTTCAATAATGCCTTTGAAATCGTGAATAATTTTGAATAAATCTTAACATTATTGCACTGTATTAAATAATAAATACGAACTTCAAAACCACACTGATCTTTTCATTTTATAATTAATTAATTGTATATATTCCTGGCGTGGAGCTATGTAATGCATTAATATATACCAATCATAATAAGGATTTATCTATTTCGTATTTTTTATGTTTACAGCGATTAAAGATAATTTTTAGAGTTATTTTTGAGATTCTTCTTTCAGAAATCTTTTCTTAGTAAATTCATTTAAATCTGTAAAAGTTATTTCTTTTATTTAGAGATAAAAAAAATTCTTCTGCTGAGTTCACATATGAATATAAGGCACCTGTAAATTAGTTTGTACGAGAAATACAATTTTGCACAAGCTTCTACGCACAGTTTTATATGCACGAAAAACGGACACTAAGCATATTCGAAATCGCAAGGGAAATTTATAAATAAACCAGTTACGTTCAAAATTACTTATCACTTGTAATTCTATTTTGGTTGAAAGTTAGGAGAGAATAAGTTTAGAGTGTATTTGGTCAAATTGTAAAATTTAGACAACTTTGAGCAGTTGGTTTTTTTTTTTTGTTATCTATAGAGTGAATAAGTTTTAAAATTTTAATAAAATTTGTATGAGTTATAGAAGAGAAAGAAAGATTATGATAAAATACACTGTGTAGTGATTATACGTTTCTCCTTTATTAGGAGTCCATATTGTAGAGGATTGGAGTTTTGTTTCACAATTTGGTCTTGTTAATAGCAACAGCAGAAAAGATACCTCCTGCTGCAGCAGAATAAGAATGTGGTAAGCATACCTTAAAAAATGTTGTAAAATTTGGGATGATGTATCACCAACAGGATTTTTCATTACAAAAGCAGTGTTCCAAAATTTCATAAATTCTTGATTCTCTTTCAATAACTCTGTGGACTTGGCTAACTGTCATTCCCGGCCTACATCAAAACACTTTCAGCAATTACATTAGGGAAATGTACAGTTAATAGCATGATACTAGCACTTCTTTTGCAATTTTCTGGGCTCAGCACAGACAGATATTTCTTAAAAGAGGATTGAAAAAATCCACCCTCTTCAAAACTTGTTTGCAGAATCCAAAATAGAAGGATAGACACTTGACTTAAAATTCCTTATGGTTTTTTTAATTTATTCCATGTTCTTCAGCTGCTGTATAAGAACCTCTATTGTCTGCAAGATTTAAGAGCAACTGATGAAACCTATATGAAGTCTCCTGATACACTTTAAGTTTAGGTTTGTCACAAGTGGTAGGAAAATGGCCACAAATAAAAAATACACCTTTATGACAGGGTCTTGAAGAGAATTTAAAATTGACCGGGCTTGCTCTATTCCATCTTCAACACAAAAATTAAAATAAGACAGTAAAACGTTCCACTGTTCTACAATCCTTTGAACTACATCATTTATAAACAACCATAATATTTCACCTAATTTAAGTTATGAGCTTTAAGATTCAATAAATGTTGAATCACCTTAAATTCTTCTAATCTTTCTGGTTTCTTTAGAATAAAATTGGATATGTCACTACAGAGCTCTTCAACAGCATGTGGAAGGTATTTACAGTACAAGCTTGTGAAGTCTACAAACTAATGCTGTACCAAATGCATCTAGATATATATACATATATATATATAAATATTCATTCAACTCTTTAAGCCTAGCTTGAATTCCTGTTTGCTGTCCCATCATTACAGAGGCATTATTCTCTGTGGAGTGGTAAATCCTAACAAGTTTGTAAGTGGTAATTCTAATTTTTCAAGCAGAAAAATTGTTTTAATTGTTTTAAACAAAGATGAACTACTGACTTGTCAGTGATGCTTAAGAATGACCATTTTTGACTCATAGCAACAGCTAATGATTTTGTAAAAGAAATGTTTATTGATTTATCAGCAATCAAAGAGAAAGAGTTTTTCTGATAAGATATTTCTAGCATCAACCGCTAAAGCATTACTTATTAAATATAAAGTATCAGTGCAACCACATTTAATATTTTAATTATAGCACTATCAGGAGCGATTGCTTTTATTATATTAATGATGGTAGTGTACCCCTTAATTCTAAAGGAAGATTATGCTCTGCAATTCTGCTTCAGTAACTTTATTATGTAATGAGGAACCACCAGTCTATTATGTTAATAGACTGGTGGCTACACTAAAGATGGTGATTTGTATATTCAACATTTGCTTTATACTAAGGGGTATTTGCATATCTATGCATAAGACTCTTGCTACTGTTAATTTCAATATTACAGTATTTATAGTACGGCATTTGTTTTTTTATCATCACTAGGCGGAATCCAAGATTTTAATAAGGATCATCAAACTAGGCATTACTAAACTTTTGTTCTTTAGCGGAGCTAGGTGAATTGGTTCCAAGAGTCACTTACTGCCCTATGATGTCAAAGCAACACTTTCAGCTAAATGATCACACTCTTTTTTTCTTTTGAAATTTAAAATATAAACTGTATAGTTTTTTCTGTGTTTTTTCATCCTGATAATTATACTGCGTATGAATTTTTTAGACTTACACAATACAACACTTACCACTAAAAATAATTATTAATACTATAGAAGTATAGTAGTAGTCCATCACACTACATATGCAACCCAAACGCAGAACAAAATGAACTGAGTTTGTGATCGTGATCAAAAAAAATTTTAAGTCCACTGATTTCTCTGGCAGGGCATTCACACAATGATGATTAAAATTTACATGATAGTCAAGTTGAAAGGTAATACATTTGCTAATTAAAGGTCTTTGCATTAGCTGTCAAGGTCTCAGTGACCACAGGTAGAGGTAGAGCATCTGACTGGCATTCACATAACTCATCATCAAGTGAATGGGAAAAGAGATAAATAGTAAGTATGGGCAATCTACCAATAAAGAAAGCGGTAAGAGGTGCAGTAAAAGTTACTTCCAGGCAGCACATGCTCATTCCACCCACAACTCATCGGTTTATAGTAATTTTGCCCAGGATGGGAACAGCAAAAGCATTTTTTGTTTTTTGCCATATTTAACTAAATTACTTCATGAAGTTAGAGGCCAAGAGGTCAAATAACTATATTTTTATCACTTTCCTTCTGCTTTAAAAGTTACTTAAGTAAAAGAGAGTTATCTTTTCTGTACAAGCAAACACATATGCATACCAAAACTATTTTATCTGTAAAGACCTCTAGATGTAATAAATTATGTAATATTTCCATTTCTATCAATAATGATTTACTAACTTTAATCAGAATTCAAATAGATGTGATATCTTGATTACATGGTAGCTGAAGTGGAGGTTAGTTTGTACTTCTAAAATTCATTTTTACGAGATAATTTCTGCATATACTTTCTAAATATAATAATATTATAACAAATATTGTTATACCAATATAACAATATTAAATTTCACGCATAGCTTTTACTTTTTAAATAAGATTTTAATAAAATCAACGAGAAAGAAAAGTAATAATATTGAAAAATATAGTACTATACAAAACTTTTTTATATTCCTAAAGTGTACATTGCAATATGTTCAACTTGCGAACAATAAGCAACCCCCATGGCCCAATTAGATGAGGATGATATAAGTGACAAGCAAATGAAAATGTAGTCTCGTACCAGACCCAGACCTACCAATCCTGAAATGTGTAGTTAATTGAACCCCAACCACCAAAGTACACCGGTTAACTGATTTGCAACAAGTTAACCACAAGACCAGTGTAATACAAAGGTGTAATACAAGGTGTAATACAAAAATATAATGATAAAATTAAATCTAAGTAATTTTAAATTATATTATTATATTTTTTAATTATTATATTATGCATCTAAGCTAATTTCTGGCTTATTATGCAACTACTATTAAGGAAACAATGTTTCCATATACTACCGCAAGTAGAGGTTACATCCCACTTAGTACCGATAAAGAAGCAGCTGGCTATTTAAGGATACCACCACCATGGCACAATAGATGGGGATCTTGTTGGAAATTATATTGCCCAAATATGTTTGTGAGTGATACAATTTTCATGGTTCCTATCTCTTCAAGGAAATAGGCAGTGCAAGAGAAGAAGCAGATTGAAGTAGTTAAAAGTCTTACCCAGGACCAATTAATTAGATCAATGTCAAATATAATTTGCAAATAACAAAACATAATATACTTATAAAATTAAAACCTATAGTATTATATAATATGATTCATAGCCCTTTTCTCTACTCAATTTCACCCTTGGTATCCCTTCATTCTAATATCATTCATTGCTAACTCGTAACTACAAAAAATAAAACCTGACTGTAAGAAAATATACCTTTAAATTGGATATTTGATTCTATGAGATCAATCCATCACTAGAATTGAAAACTTTTTTTTTAAGGGGAGGTATATCATTAATGTAAATTGTACATTTTTAGAAGCATTTATGATACCTTTTTTATTCAAAAACAAAGTTATTGACCTCATAACTTTCACTTTTTACTGACTTTTGTATAGTTAAATCACTTTAAACAAAACGTTTTTAATTTACCCAATTTTTCTGTTTTTGCTATAAAAAATAATGAACAAATTTTGTGTGGTTAATAGCTACAAAGAGAAAATTTAAACTATCTAATAAGGTTCTAGCATAAATTTCATCTCCTAGCTCAACAAGTTATTGAGAACATTATTCTAAAGAATAAGAATTTTCAGAAATAGAACTGCATGAAATAGTCCCTTACCAATTCTTGCTCTGTCAATTTCTTTGAAGATATTTAGTGCACTATGACCGGGTTAAAATACTAAGTGTTTTTAAACATAATTTCCTAAGCAACTTTGAAAGACAAGACAACACCATATACTTCAACTTTGAATGCATAAAGTCCAATGAAAACATTTTGGGAAGTCTGTTCCAGATTACTATAAAAAGATTCCATGGGATTTTGGGTAATGACATGTAAATATTTCCATAACAGGTTTCTATCTGATAGGCTTTCAAAGATTGATTTGATAACTTGAGCTACAGCTGGTGGTAAAGAATGTTTATGAGTACACTGCTCACCTGTGATTTTGCATCTATTGAATTTGCACCAGAAATTTTTCCCCGACAGGAATTTTTGTGCGGTCTTTGATAAATGTATATTTTATGTAAAACATGTGTTCTCATTTTTCTAAACTGTTTGGGTTTCATCAAATAGCAAGACCAAGACCAAAATAATTCTGCAAGCTGTTTTATTTCCCTATCAGTCAATCTTCCAGTACCAAATAGGAATTTACATCAAGTTTTTTCCTTTGTAATCTTCAAGTACCTAAACGAAGGCTTTGCAATCACTATCACCCAGATACTTTGAATTATTATTACTATTACTCGCAGATCATCAAATATGAAGTTGCTACACCTGCAACTTCCTCCAGAATAGTTCATCCTAAAGCAGTACTTTCCACTTTTCTTGAGCATTTTTGTTAATTTTCACTCATCTGGCAGTATTTTCTAAGTATTTCAACATCTATAACCTTATCTGTTCAACACTAGTATTTATTGAAAATTAAATTTTTATTAAGTAAAATTTTTAACAGAATTAATAATTCATAAATTTCAAATGACATCAAGAACAAGTTCTGGTACAAAAGAGAAAAAGAAAGGAGAAAGGCAAATTAAAGAGAGTTCATCAGTTGAAAATAAATTGGATTTGATTTTAAGCAAATCTGATAACATTGAAATGATACGTCCATAAATTCAAAAATGGAATAACATGACTATAATATATTTCTCTAATAAACTGTTGAAAATAAATGATGAAAATTTAAAGTTAAATAAAATTTGTCAAAAACTTTAAATACTAAAAATAATAATATAAACCAGTACTTGAGAAAATATACTTGGGATCCCTTTGAGGAAACTTGAGTATATTTTTAATATTTTGAATAGAATATCACCTGTAATTGGGTTTCAGTTAAATGAAGTAATGATTGACAATTATCGCACAATTTTTTAAAGAAATTCTGAAACTTGCAGACTACCTCTATTGAATAGTCAAATTTAATTGCTTTTGAACTAAAGTTGAGTTCCTACAGTAAAATTGTTTAACTTTCAGATATTAGTTGGGAGAATTGATATGATATAACTTTGTTTACATGAATGAATCTATGTCTACTGAAAATTGGAGGCTTCAAGGTGGTCAGCTAAATCTATAGAGAAAAGTTGTGTTCCACAACGAGAAAATTTATGGTACTGTTAAATAAATAATATGTCTGCAGCTAAAGTTATAGTCATCCTTATAATCATCTTCAGACTTATATCCTTAAAGCCATGTACTGAAATGCATATGTAATAATTAAATACATATTGTTAATGATTATTGGAATACAAGTTAAATCATAAATGTAGTGAAATAAGAATCTTAAAGGGGACTGCTGAGTTACTAAAATTACTTGTTTTTCAATTCCACTTCTGCTTGTGTATTATACAGAAACAGTCAATTACTTAATTACATAAATTTAATTACAGTACTCAATTTTTTCTACAATATTTTAAGTTAAGCATTTTCACTTTGTATTCTATTGTATACCACCAGTAATTAATGAAGAGTTAACCTACGATTTGTTTAGGAGCTTCATACGAGTAGTGTCTTTCTCTGGATAGATAGATTGATGATTTTTTTCTTTTTGGTTATGGGAATGTGTGTGTGATAAGAGTGTATGAATGTGTGTGTGAGAGAGTTGTTTTGTCTGTACTTAATTGACAAGGAGATATTAGTGATATCTATGGGTGTGTGTGAAAAAATTATGTTTGTTGTACATGTTATGCAAATTCATTTTTACTGGTTACTGGTTAGATGTGAATTTTTAAATTCTGCTATGATAATGGGAGGAAGTTATGACAATGTTGTGGAAGAGTATTAATGATGTAAACAATAGCTTGATAATTCAACAAAATATTAAGAATTTTGATACTTTTTTGTGTTTGGTAAGCAGATGGAAGATTAAACAAGATATTGTCTTTCTATCTGAAACATGCATGAAATCAGTTGATGAGGCTTCTTTATATAGAATAATGGATTACATAATTTTTTATGTGTAGTAATTTTTCTAAAGCTACTGGGCTTATTGTGTTTGCATCTGTTATAGAGGGTTATATTTGTATGACAATAGATTGTACACTGGATAGATGTTATTCTTTTGGAATATATTTAGTTTAGTTTTTACACTCTCAGTGTTTATGGCTGGAATAAGCAAAATTAGACTTGAAATTTGACCTTCACCTTCTTCTTCCTACAATTTCAACATGCGATACCTTATTAATGGTTAATATTAACATAAATATTAATGAAAGAATGGATAATAATGATTAACAATATCTAGAAATACTCACTATGAATGGGTACAGCTCCTTAGTTCATTTTTATACTAGTTTTTTTTTTTGGCGAAAAATGTTTTCACATTATCATCGCTCGGATACTAGAGTTACTGATAATAAGCTAACCTGTATTTATCACATTTTTTATAAATCAAGTTTATATAAAAAAAATATTTCTAGTGTTGTTATTCTGACATTTTAATGGTCATAGGGCTGTTGCCATTGCTATTTCTAAGGACAGAACTCAAAATAATTTTGTTAATGATTTTAAAGAGGTTCTGGATTATGATAAATTAAGGTCATATTTATATGAACATGACTGTAAAATTCTTGATAATGATGTTGAATTTCAGTTTTAATAACTTTTTTGATATTTTATTACAGTATATTAATTAATCAAAATTTGTTATTTTAATTTATGCCATGGACAACAGTTGGGCTGTGCATTACAATTTCTCAGATGGATTGCATAAGAAAGGGTGTAAAAATCCTCACAGCCACAAAATTATACTGAATACATTAAATTAAAAAAAAAGATAGATGTGTGGATTATGGCAGCTAAAATTTAATATTTTAAAAATATTTATTACCTACTAAGAATCAGTGAAAAATTATAAACCCCTATACTGGTATGCCTACTATTAAAAATAAAATTTGTAAATGGTAACGTTGATTCTGATGAATATTTAAATAAATTGTGAATATTTTTAATGGATACGGTTCTTGGACCTATTCTATTTATAATATTTATTAATGACCTATTTTTACATAAATGTTATGGTAAAGCTACATGTTTTGCAGATGATACTGCTCTAGTATATTCATCTAAAAATCTTTTTAGATTTCAGACTTATCTGGAAAATTCAGGCTTATGGTTTTATGTCAATATATTAGCTCTTAATGCTTTAAAATCCAAATATATAATTTTTACGTTTGCTTCCAGCTTATTAGTTCCATTAATATACCATAATGGTGATTGTGCTGATACTCAATTACAATGCAACTGAGTCATCTCAGGTGAATTTTATTAAATACTTAAGGTTGATGGTAGATGACAAATTTTCATGGAATTTGCATATACAAAGTGAAAAGATATTAGTTTATATGCATTAAAAAATATTTTTCCAATAGTGTCCTTCAACAAATCTACTTTTACTACTTTATTCAAAATTAAATTATGGATAGCACTGCTGGGGATCAACTGAAGAAAAAGACTGATGGGATTACGACAGCTAAAAAACAATATTTTAAAAATATGAGGGAATTACCTGCCAAGAATAGGTGGAGAATTATAAATCAGTGAACTGGTATGTCTGCTATCAAAAATAAACTATCAATAAGATGTGTAAATGGTAAAGTTGTTTCTGATGAAAGTGAAATTGCTAATAATTTTATGGTTTCTGACTTTTATGGTTAAAAGATTTCTGGCTTATTTCTTGATATTCATAAATCAACAGATACAGTTAAACATTTGCTTGTATTAGATAAAATGTATAGTGCAGACATTAAAGATCTAGCTTTAAAATGTTTTGCATATTATCTGGAGGGTTGAAGTAAGTGCATATTTGTGCGCGATTGTTAGCAATATCCTGCAGGTGAACTGTGGAGTGGATTTGTTTTTGCATATATTTTATGGTAAAGCTTATTAGATTCATTAATAACCAAAATGTTGATTGCAATCATATTCAATTTAAATTGTATTAAATGGTATCTTTATTGACACCAACCTGAAACAAATGTAAAGATATTGTGTTGTCTTAAGTGAGAGAAAAATGACTGAAGAAAACAGTGCATGTGTGTTGTTAAGTGTATTAAGGGTTTTTTATTTTATTTTTTTATTTATTAAATTGTTGATCTGGTACTCCTGCCTATATGGTCAAGCTTTAGCTTTGTGGGTAGTAAACTACTAGACCTACTCGCTGGGTTTCTTGTGTTTTTCATGTATGCATTATGTATTGATGCAGTTGAAAATAAATAAATTTATTGTTATTACTATTGTCTATTTTATTCGCGAGGAACTAATGAAATCAGTTATGAAATTGTACTTACATTCTTTAAGTTTGACATAACCTACAAATATCACCTCAACTTATATTTAAACGAGCACGGTGTCATATATCACTTCACATATTAACTTTCTCTTTTTCATTTATTCCTCGATCATCTGCAGGTTTTTAAAATATATAATTGGATTTTAGAGGCCTTTTTTTGTAGTTAGCCATAAAAACAAAATAAACAAATAATAAACTCATAATTTATAGACAACCACAGCCAGTGTTTACTGGATATTGCCGTAATAATTCTAGCAAGAGTATGAAATATTATTTTAGTATCAGTTTATTAAAAAAAAATTTTTACTAAAATACTAGGCAAGTAAATGCTCGCGCAAGGTAATATTTTGGGGACAAATGTAGTGTCTTAAGTTATTACATCTATTTTATGTGGTACCTGAATATTTATAATTGAATTAGGAAAAAATGAAAATCAAAACAAATTACCAAACTTTGAGTACGACTTCCTCTTTGAAGTAAAAGATAAATTTGAACCGATAGATATTGGTAATCGAAGCTGCAAAAGACTTAAAAATTTTATCGTATAAAAACTATTTTTCCAATAGTGTCCTTCAACAAATCTACTTTTACTACTTTCTTCAAAATTAAAATATGGATAGCAGTGCTATCCATAATCTTAAGCCTGTTTTAAGCTGCTAAAGCTGTAGACTAAGCAGTATTTCTTCTTTTTTTTTGTTTTTAAAGTAAACCTATTCACAGGATAAACGTACTCTCGTTTTTTTGAGATGCGTTTTACTCTCAGAAAAATAAAAATACCACATCGACGAGGAAGATTCAAAGCCGTCTTGCTCCAACATGTCTCTCCCTCCTGCTTCCTTAATTTACAAAAATTAATCTGCCTTAAAATAACTAAAAATTATGTAGTGGGAAGTTCATATGTTAATCTTAGTGGATGTTATCCTCTAAAGAGAATCATCAACTTCATTTAAAGAAGGCAAAGTGCTGCAAGGACATCAGACAGGATTTCTGAGATCTGTAGCAAAAGAAACAAACCTGAAAAACTCTTCTAATTAATATTTTACATCCAGCGATCATTTCTAATTTGATACTTACCGCTTAACACCATAAACCTGAAGAATACACGTGCACTAGCTGCTTTAAGAAAACTTTTATTAAAGTCAAATTTGTTTATTAAATAGATATAAAATGTATATGTCATTTCTTAAACAAAATTGGGCCGTGTGGTCACAGATCTCTATATAACTGGATAGGGGATCCTTATGGCGTAAAATATAATAAAATGTTCAATATTGACCCCACAAGTTTAGTTGTCTATGGTGAATGCTTCTTAAAAAATCAGTTGATTTCGACGAGTCGAGAGTTCCAACGTTCAAATCCTAGTAAAGGTAGTAGTTACTTTTATACAAAGTTGAATACTAGATCGTGGGTATCAGTGTTCTTTGGTGGTTTTTATTCCCCAAGACCACCAATGATGGTTCACCAGTTACGCATTGCGATTCTCAATGGTTGCATGGCCTCTAACCTCCCGGGACCCCACAGGATCCGGTGAATACATGCTCTGTGGGAGTCGCTCACCCAGTAGGCCAGGGGTCGATCTTTCCTTTGCGCCATATCCCCTCCTAACCAGATCCCCTCCAAGAAGCAAGGAGGGATCTGACCGGGTCTCCGGTCTTTCAATTTTCCCCTAACTCAACGGTCAATCATCGAGAGTGGCCCACCTCAACGAAACGCCCTCTCATAAGCAGGGCTGCCTTGTATTTCCCTACCTCCAGTAACTGTCCCCATACCACTCCCTAGCGTCTCTCCCCTTGATTTGTATTATTCTGGTTACCATACAGGCTACGTTATCCCATTTATGTTTTCCTTTTAGCATGTACAGCGTGTTTTCCGGATGCAATTGACTTATTCCAAATGAGTGTCTAATCTCATCCCATCTATTACATCAGTATAACGATACAGTCATATATGCAGACACAATTCGTATTGCAGCTCTCCTCTGCAGAGCAGATATCTTATTTAAGTTCTTCTTATCAAAGGCCTTGCCCACGTATAAAATAACTGTCATTGCAATTGACAAAATCAGTCTCCTTTTTGATGAACATCGACCTCAGTATGTGGTCATGAGCCTGCTTAGCTTACCAATCACAGCCTCGGGACGCTGCGTTACCTTGTTCAAGTGCTCCGTATGTAGCCTACGATCTGCAACCATACGCGTAGATATTTAATGCATCTAGATATGAGGATTATCATGCCACCTACTCTGACTCCTATTTCTCTGATTCTTCTCCTGCCTGTTAAGGCGACCGCCGGTGACTTATTAGGCGCTAATGTCAGTACTTTTTCTTCAAGCCATCTTTGTATACTATCGACCGCGACTGCTGCACAATCCTCCACTTCTTGTCCGTCAGCATAAGCTATCAGTTCTGCGTCCCCTTCAAACTCCAGTCTCAATACTCCGTCAAAGGCCCAAGGATAGATCCTTGTGGAACCCCCCCTCCCGAATATCTCTACCGGAATTTCGCCCTCTTCGGTACATACATGTATTTTACTCTGGAGTAGATAAGAATTTATTATGCCCCTCAGATAATTACTAATATTCCTTTCTCGTTATTCTTCGTTGATTACAGAGACAGCCGAAAGCTTTCCTGACGTCTAGCAGGACCACTAAGGAATCCTCCTTTGACGCCAGGTGCCACCCGCTCAGTATGCAGACCAGTTAGTATTCTAACGCATCAAACGTGGACCTCCCCTTCACAAAATCGTATGTCTAGGGAAAACCCCCCGTCATTTCTAACTCCGCCAATTTACGAACAACAATGTCTTTTAAATAGTTTACTGATCGTGTTTGTTAACAAACAGATTAGTCGATACGTGACTCCTTCCATCTCTGTATCCCTCTTCTTCAGTACCAGAAACATTCGTGCCAATTCCCAGCACACCGGAAACGAGAGCCCTCTAGGGCCTGATTAAAGGCGTCTAACACAATCCAGGGGTATCTGGCTACTATTTCCTTGACAATTTTACCTGGAACCAAATCTGGTCCTGGACTCTTGTTGGGGTGTAATGTCACCGCAGCATTCTTGAGCTCCCCGATCGTGAACCTCGCGTTGTGTTAAATTGTCATCTCTCTCCATTCTGACTCAACTACTGGAAAGAGTTCCACTACAACTCGCAACGCCACCTCACTAGAAAGAGCGGGGCTGATCGTCCAAATCGGTCCATGACCAGTTTGTAAGCACCTGCCAGGGGTTTACTTCAAGGTCTTCCAGCAGTTCGTGGCATGCTCTGACCTTGGTGTCCTTTATTGCCTTTGTTAATGCCTTCCTAACACGGCAGTATCTTCTCTTAGCTCCTCGTTAACCCTACCGTTCCTTTTAGTATCTTGCTGCAGCCTCCTCCTCGAGCCAAGAATTTCAGCTCTCCTTTCGGCTATGACAGAGGACCACCAATAGACTCTACGCTTACTCGGACCTTCTCTGAACCCAACATGTCTGCATGCATATATTTTCTACGTATTCAGACAATCTTTCTGGCGTGATCAGAACATACTCGATACCTCGTCTACGACATCTCTTGTCACTGTCTGTAGGTTTTTTAAGTGAAACTCTAACTAGTCCAGGCCGGACGTGCCCAACGGAAAGATGATGCGTGGTGGTCCGTGACAAATTCTTCTTGTTTCACTGTTCAACCACACATCTCAGAAATGGTCGACCTGAGACTGTACTTCACTTAAAACTCGTACATATCATCCTCTGAAGTAATACCTGACGGTAATTCCCCGATGATAAACAGGAAAAAAGTGTTCAATATTGAAGCATACTCCAGTGCCGCGGAATGAGCGGCTGGGAAATAAATAAAGCCATTGTAGGCATTCGCGACTATAATATGATGGTAGGGATGCTTACTTAAGTCAGATAACCAAAAGAGCGGTCATTTTTGCAACACAAGCAGAAATTTACGGACAGTTATAGAAAATTTATATAGAGATCAGTGTTCAAAATACAAAATCAGAACATTTCTACTGCATCGGTTTAAAACGTGGTTTTATCCCTATATTACATCTGCGCAAGCGACGATTCATTTTAGTTAGTTCTACCACTCCATTAGTGTTTTCAAATTTTACCAATTCCAATAGACGAGATCCCCTATCCAATTTTATAGAGATCAGTGCGTGTGGTTTACAGTAGTGATCATATACGGGGTTTGGCTGAGGAAGAATATCACCGGACCAAGAGAAGCCTCAGGGAGGAAATCCGGAAGGCCTGGGATCGCTTGGTATAGGATCTGATTGACAAACCGTGGGGGAGGGCTTATCAAATCGTCATGAAAAGGTTTGGTAAGCGACTCCCCCTCCTTTCCAAGGATCAAACGACGTGAGCGGTATCAACCCTCTTCCCAGTCATCTCTCTGGACTGGGTGGAGGTAGAGAGCGCGATTCCTAGGCCTCCGGAAGAGGAGCTGCGGACTGCGGCCCTGAGAATTACAGGACAGAAGAGCCCGGGGCCGGACGAAGTTCCTGGCATTATCGTTAACAACCTGGTGAGCCACCACACCTGGGTAGTATTAGAGCTCATGAACAAGACGTTGACGAATCGGACTTTCCCTCAAAATTAGAAGGAGGCTAGACTGGTTCTGCTCCCGAAACCGGTTACTGAACAGCAGTAGGAAAAGTACAGACCAGTCTGTCTTCTAAACGAGCTGGCGAAGCTTTACGAGAGGCTGACTGTGAACCGAATATGGGAAGAAATTGGCCAAGGGAGGACTTTCAAAGGAAAGCGACAGTTGACTCTATTCGTTACGTTGTGGACTGGGCCAAGACTTTGCGCCAGGCACCTGGCGAAACGCATTTTATAGTGTCCCCTGGAAGGGATCAGGAGCAGGGGCCTGAGTGAATATCTGGTGGCGATAGCTAACAACTATCTCCACGATCGGAGTATCATCGTCTATACAGAAGAGGTGATGCGTTTCATCACTACGTGTGGGGGTACCACAAGGGTCGGTGCTAGGTCCACTCTTGTGTTATATGGTATACGACGACCTCCTGAAGATGGAGCTTCAAGACGGGGCACGGGTGGTGGTCACGTATGCCAATGACCTGGCACTACTACTTGCTAGAGCCGCACGGAAAAGCAGGTGGAAAACACCGCCAATATTGCAATAACATTAATCAGTGTCTGGTTACGGAGGAAAGGAATGAAAGTTGCTCCAAGGAAGACGGTAGCTGTTGTGGGACGCGTGGACTTCAAACTATAGCAATCGAGGTTAGAGTGGTGGAGCAGTGGAGTGCAAGGTAT
This sequence comes from Lycorma delicatula, assembly GCF_047948215.1. NCBI lineage: Eukaryota > Metazoa > Arthropoda > Insecta > Hemiptera > Fulgoridae > Lycorma > Lycorma delicatula. Next base: position 127,843,129 of record NC_134462.1, read on the forward strand.
CTAGGTTTCTGGGTAGATAGATCAGGGCTCTTCACCACCAATCTCCGGGAGATTAATACTAAATGTGAAGCAGTTATTGCCACATTAAGTCGACTGATGACAATGCGGGCAGGCCCGAAGGCCAGCAAAACAAGACTGATTATGTCAGCTGCGCGGTCAACACTTACGTATGCAGTTCCGGTCTGGGTGGACGCACAAGATCTGAAACGAAATGTGGACAGGCTGGCCTCGCTGCAACGAAGAGCAGCGATTAAGGTGACGGCTGCATATCGGGGGATGCAGTGCAAGTGATTGCGGGCATCCCTCCGATCTCGAGGTGCAGCAAGGTGGAAGATAGCGACACGATTGGCAGGGCCTTTGGGATGCCTCGCGAAAAGGCGCTTGGACTCGACGGTTGATCCTCCATCTGGCCCCCTGGATTCAGAGGAAGCATGGAGAGGTTTCCCACTTACTGACTCAGTTTCATTCGTGGCACGGGAAGTATGGGACCTATCTTTTCAAGTTCAAGCGGCGAACTCTCCATATTGTGTTTACTTTGGATAGCTGGACACCCCAGAGCAAAAGATTTACCGTTGTGAAAAGTGGGCGAGTAGCCGCCTACAAGGACTGGATTGGCTGATGCCAGAGAACACGGTCGGCCATATGCTTAAGAAACAAAAACCATGGGAAGAGGTGTCCAGACTGGTCACGTGCATCCTAAAGTCAAAGCTGGAAATGATGATGGAATGGGGCCGACTGAAAGAACAAGCAGACAATATTGGCGGTGAGGCTCACGGGTTCCAGCGACGCAATCATTGTTACAGTTACTACCATTTCTTGTTTAATGTTTATTTTATGTTAGTTTAAGATATAATTGTGTTTTTAAGATATGTCAAGTGGCCGTTGTGGTTATGACTTCTTTTGTACAGTTAATTAAACCCATCGTGGGAACTTTGTGCTGGGCCAAACCACGGATATTTTTGTTCTTTTCTTTTTAAACGAACTACAGTGCTGTAATTGTGTCTATTTTTTCATATGCGTTTCCTTATCAATCAATTTTTCTTTGTATCTATGTATTTCGGTAAGGTGAGTCACCTTACCGAAATACATAGATACAAAGAAAAATTGTATCTATTACAGTAGTAGTTACCTACCTTAGTTTTCATACACGGTTCTCCTTTTTCTGCCTGGATCTAATAGATAGAAAGGCTGTTAGTGTTCTCCTTGTATATGTTTTTCGTTGTCGTGTCCTCCACTCGATATCGGTCTTTCTATGAACAATAGATTACCCAAGAGTCCTTTTTGGGTTCGCAATTAAGTGGTGATAGATTTTTTATTTTCTTGTACATGATGTAAATGATGATTTTTGTATATGTGTATTTTATTTTATTTTTGTTTAAATGTATATTAAGGTGTTGTACACGGGCTGTGTTTTATTTACCTCCAAATTAATTAACATTTTAGTATATAAACTGTTTATAAGGGACTTGGCCTTTCTGTCTGTTTTTCATTTAGTATGTCAATGGCGTAAGTCGTTCTGATTCTTTGATTTGTGAGCATTTGTTGCTCAGGGATCTTTATTAAAAAATATGTCTAGTTGTAGGTCCTGTTACTTTTTTGTTCAATTTTTATATGTTCTATTCTTATCTTATAGGATGTTAGGTCCATAATGACGAGTTAGCATTCCAGTAAGGTGACACCTAAAAATACTGGGATTATGTCACGGGGTTATTGCATAGAAAATAAGTATATTTAAAAAAAAAGACTGGCGAAAAAAACGTGATCGCCAGGGATCGAATCGTGGACACGTGTAGGGACACGAGAGATAGTCTCAATGCTGAGGCCATTTTAGTCACCCACAAGCAAGAGTGGTTGGATTGGGGGCTCCGATGAAGCATTGAGGACCCTCAAGGTATGCGAGGTGGGCGTGTGATTCAGAAGGGGTATGTGTGGGGTGCATACCCGGACCCTGATAAGAATATAAGGACGGGAAAGGTAGCGTTCCTAGTTTTTGAGATTACACTAATGGTTAAATCATTGATAGACATTGGCAATATAATTTGTAAGAATGTTTAAGCAAGAAGTTTGTTATATTCTCACCACCATGCTAAAGTAACGAATGTGAAAAATTGCATTTTTTAGATTTGTCAGTTTATGACTATCTGAACGTCCTGCATGTTGTCCTAAATTATCCAATCTCTTTTAGGAAGCCTAGTTTAAACCTTTCCACTTTTATGAATATGCATTCCTATTCAAAATTTAACATTGAAGCTGTTGTTTAACTCTCCTGAAAAGTTAAGTTTTTCACATTTGTTACTTTAGCATGGTGGAGACAATATATTATTTGATAATGTAAATTTATTGTGTTCTCACAGCTTTTTGCAAAACACAAATCAAATTTTGTCATCAAATATTAATATTTTATCAGTGTTATGTTAATGTACCAAATCTAAACTAACATTTGTTGTGCGTTTGATATTACAATAATTGTTAAATCGTTGATAGACATTGCCAATAAAATTTGTAAAAATGTTTGACTTAAGCAGAGTATTATATATTATTTGAAACTGTAAAATTATTTTATGTGCCCTCGTCGCTTTTTAAGTCCACAAATTAAATTTTGTTATCAAATATTAAATGTAAATTATTTGTCAGTGTTATGTTAATGTAGTAAAATAATCTACCCTAATATTTGTTGTGTATTTGAGATTACAATTATGGTTAATTCGTCGATAGACATTGGCAATATAAATTGTAAAAATTTGTAAGCAAGCAGTATATTATATATTATTTGATAATGTAAATTTATTTTATGTGCTCTCGCCGCATTTTAGGTACGAAATTCAAATTTTGTCTTCAAATATTAAATGTTATCTTATAGCAAGTCTTTCCTAAAACCAATTTGATATAATAATGGACAATTTGATCAGGAATTTGTGTGTAGATTACATTGGTCATACTACATATTACATGAGGTGTACCCTAATTATTTTAACAAGATGTGTAACCCATTTTGATAACTGTTATATTATTGATGATGATGATGATGATTATGATCGCTGAACAATGAACTCTGACCTGACCCAATCGGTACCCATTGAAACGTGATCTGTGATCTAATCGGTGCTCACTGAATGGGGATCAAGCATTCAATGAACGGTGATTTATGATCTGATCGGTGCTCAATGAATAATGGTGATCGTGATCCGATCGTCGCTCAATGACAGCTGATAAGTGATGGTGGTGATTATTTGTCAGTGTTATGTTAATGTACTAAAATAATCTACCCTAATATTTGTTGTGTATTTGAGATTACAATTATGGTTAATTCGTCGATAGACATTGGCAATATAAATTGTAAAAATTTGTAAGCAAGCAGTATATTATATATTATTTGATAATGTAAATTTATTTTATGTGCTCTCGCCGCATTTTAGGTACGAAATTCAAATTTTGTCTTCAAATATTAAATGTTATCTTATAGCAAGTCTTTCCTAAAACCAATATGATATAATAATGGACTATTTGATCAGGAATTTGTGTGTAGATTACATTGGTCATACTACATATTACATGAGGTGTACCCTAATTATTTTAACAAGATGTGTAACCCATTTTGATAACTGTTATATTATTGATGATGATGATGATGATTATGATCGCTGAACAATGAACTCTGACCTGACCCAATCGGTACTCATTGAAACGTGATCTGTGATCTAATCGGTGCTCACTGAATGGGGATCAAGCATTCAATGAACGGTGATTTATGATCTGATCGGTGCTCAATGAATAATGGTGATCGTGATCGGATCGTTGCTCAATGACAGCTGATAAGTGATGGTGGTGATTATTTGTCAATGTTAAGTTAATGTACTAAATAATCTACCCTAATATTTGTTGTGTATTTGAGATTACAATAATGGTTAAATTGTCGATAGATATTGCCAATAAAATTTGTAAAAGCAAGCAGTATATATATATTAGTTGATAATGTAAAATTTATTTTGTGTGCTCTCGCCGCATTTTAGGTACGAAATTCAAATTTTGTCTTCAAATATTAAATGTTATCTTATAGCAAGTCTTTCCTAAAACCAATTTGATATAATAATGGACAATTTGATCAGGAATTTGTGTGTAGATTACATTGGTCATACTACATATTACATGAGGTGTACCCTAATTATTTTAACAAGATGTGTAACCCATTTTGATAACTGTTATATTATTGATGATGATGATGATGATTATGATCGCTGAACAATGAACTCTGACCTGACCCAATCGGTACTCATTGAAACGTGATCTGTGATCTAATCGGTGCTCACTGAATGGGGATCAAGCATTCAATGAACGGTGATTTATGATCTGATCGGTGCTCAATGAATAATGGTGATCGTGATCCGATCGTCGCTCAATGACAGCTGATAAGTGATGGTGGTGATTATTTGTCAGTGTTATGTTAATGTACTAAAATAATCTACCCTAATATTTGTTGTGTATTTGAGATTACAATTATGGTTAATTCGTCGATAGACATTGGCAATATAAATTGTAAAAATTTGTAAGCAAGCAGTATATTATATATTATTTGATAATGTAAATTTATTTTATGTGCTTTCGCCGCATTTTAGGTACGAAATTCAAATTTTGTCTTCAAATATTAAATGTTATCTTATAGCAAGTCTTTCCTAAAACCAATTTGATATAATAATGGACTATTTGATCAGGAATTTGTGTGTAGATTACATTGGTCATACTACATATTACATGAGGTGTACCCTAATTATTTTAACAAGATGTGTAACCCATTTTGATAACTGTTATATTATTGATGATGATGATGATGATGATTATGATCGCTGAACAATGAACTCTGACCTGACCCAATCGGTACTCATTGAAACGTGATCTGTGATCTAATCGGTGCTCACTGAATGGGGATCAAGCATTCAATGAACGGTGATTTATGATCTGATCGGTGCTCAATGAATAATGGTGATCGTGATCGGATCGTTGCTCAATGACAGCTGATAAGTGATGGTGGTGATTATTTGTCAATGTTAAGTTAATGTACTAAATAATCTACCCTAATATTTGTTGTGTATTTGAGATTACAATAATGGTTAAATTGTCGATAGATATTGCCAATAAAATTTGTAAAAGCAAGCAGTATATATATATTAGTTGATAATGTAAAATTATTTTACATGCTCTCGTCGCTTTTTAGGTCTGCAAATCAAATTTTGTCATCAAATATTAAATGTAATCTTATAGCAAGTCTTTCCTAAAACCCATTTGATATAATAATAGATAATTTGACCAGGAATTAGTGTGTGGACTACATTGGTCATACTGCTATTTTACATGAGGTGTACCTAATTATTTTACAAAATTTTTTTCCGATTATGATAACTCTTGTATAAATATTTGACTTTTTAGTAAGCAGTATTGTATATTTTATTTGATAATTTAAATTAATGCCACGAATAAATTTACTTCAAACAACTAACTGTTCAAATACACATACAATTGGGAGTGAAGGGACTAACACTGTAGTAGTGGTAAGAATAATATTCTGTTTTTTATACTTTCTTTAAACTTTAAGGGACTTTCAAAAATAAACTAAACAATATGACTTTGTGCCCAACATTCTCATCTCAACTATCAGTGAACCAAAAGTAATCAAAGAATTTTATTGAGAAAATCTATTAATTCTCTGTGAAATTTTATAAAATCTAATGGAATTTCACATATGGAATTAATAAATAATAAATGTTCTTACCTTTAACGTTTTTCCAGATATTGATTTTTATGAAAATTAACTATTAATTAAATTTTTTATGTACCTGGGCATTTTATTTTAATCTCTGTTGGTGCATCACTTCTGTCTGAAAAATATTCAAATAAAAACTTACTATAATTAAAAAACAATAGAACAATGTTAAAGCCTGACTGAAAATTATGATGTTAATTGTATTTCAATCTTGGCAATTTTCAATAAAATTAGAATTTATGACTAAAGTATATATTTTATAAACAATCTGCCAATTGGTATATTCCCAATCCACTATTAATAGGCACCCAATATGATACAAAGCTAAAATTGATGTTTACATTACCACTGATTGTAATGATTACAAAAAATTTAAAAAAAATATTGAGTTTTTCAATAGGAAAAGAGCAGTAAACATTTTTCCAAAATTCTTACTTAAAATTTATGACTAGTGAAACGATAATACCTTCAAATGTCAAGGGTATACCTACACTGAACAGGTAGAAATAAAGTGGGAGGAGAGGTTTCAGTGAAGTGTTGCACCTAAAATATTCACAAACAAAACTTTCCTCTGGTATCTTCAGCCGCAGTAGTAGAGTAGAGCAGCTGAAGTTAAGACAATTTTGATGCAATAAATTAAATATTAATTTATTGCATATATATTAAATTTATTAATAATATAATATATAGTATGTTTATTAATACGCCAATAAAAAATAATTCCACATCAGTAATAATGACTGGTCTTCTGTAAATAAAAAAAAAGCTGACTTTCCCAAGGGAGAAAAAATACCTTGAATTATTCTCAGGAGGGCCTTGTTGTGATCACTACAACCCAAAATCAAATTTAAATACAAATGGACCCCACAAAAATTCATAGTCTCACGCAACTGGTAATTTTACCCTTCCTAAAACTTATAAAATTATGGTGAAAATTATAATGAAACGGGAAATGTTGGCAATGCTTTATCCTGATGATTATTTCTAAAATCAAATGAATGCATCACCAACAATATTATGCATATACTCTATTAGTATAAATATTAAAACCATTATCAGTATGTCATCATTAAATCAAGTAAAAAATTAGCAATTACAAAAGCAAAATTAATTTAACAAAATCTCAAGGATAAGCAAAATTGAAAAAAATATATATATAACAAATAAATTGGACTAATATGTGTTTAAAGTGTATCAGTGGTGATTCATTCCACTGATAACTTAACAATTTTTTTTGCGCGCATGCACACACACACACACACACACACACACACACATATGTTGCAGTCTATGAAACCATGTCTTAAGTAGGAAAAATCTCTTTCTGGTTTTCACCGTTGCTAATAGAACACAAAATTATATAATTTTTGAAGCTAAAATCTACCTTCTATCATAAATATGGAATTGATTTTTCAAATCTGTTATTCTGAAATTTATTAAATAAATAATAAGAGTTCTTACCTTTAATGTTATTTCAGATGTTGATTCTTTTTTATGATCATTTACTAATTACTTAAATTCTTTATATACCTGGGCAAGTTATTTTAATCTCTGTTGGTGCATCACTTCTGTCTGGAAAATATAAAAATAAAGATTTACTATAATTAAAAAACAATAGAACAACGTTAAAGCCTGAAGGAAAATTATGATGTTAATTATATTTTAATCTTAACAATTTTCAATAAAATTAGAATTTACGACTAAGTATGTACTTTATAAACAATAATAATCTGCCGATTGGTGTTTTCTCAATCCACTATCTATAGGCACCCAATATGGTACAAAGCTAAAATTGATGTTTACATTGCTCCTGATCGTAAGGGTTACAAAAATTTTAAAAAAATATTGAGTTTTTTCAATAGGAAAAGAGCAGTATACGTTTTTCCAAAACTCTTACTTAAATTAGTCTGAATAATTCAAAATTTATTTATGTTTATTTATTATAATTGAAATACTAATTTCAATATACTTAACCAGAATGAATTTCTTTCAAAAATAAGTCTAAAAAAATTCTTGAAAATTTACATTTACATTAAATGTAAATGATTGTAAATCATTACATTTATTGTAAATGTAAATGATTGTTTATATCAGATTGTAAAAATTAGGAAAACTTAAACTTTTCCTTATCTTTTTTTTAAAAAAAAGTAAAACCACTTGTTATTCAAGTTGAACTAATTTTAAAATATCAGCTGGAGCTGGTTTGAGAGAGCTGAGCTTAGAAAAGATTCACATATTTCCACCACAGGTGGTTTGAAAATAATGATATAACATAAAAATCACAAACAATTGGTATTGATAAAAAAAAAAAACAATAATTATATAATTATAAAAGTACAAAAAAATTACAAATCTGGAATTAATAGTTTATTTTTTTAAACTTTCCTAAAGGCGATAAAACTTCCTAAATGTCAATAATAAGACACTAAACATAATAAAATAAACATACTCAAAATTTTAATTTTTGGGAGGAATTTCCAAACCCTTTGAAACAAAAACTATAATGGGACAAGGTGATGGTCTCTTCACTAATATTGTTCAACTGCACTCTGGAAAAATTTACTGAGAAATAGAATAGGATAATATAAATACTTAATAAAAATGGGGCACAACATCTAAATGTTTAATGTAAATGTTTTAGCATCTGCTGATGATTTGGTAACTTTGGCAATAGACATTAGAGAATTCAAGAATTAGAAAAATATGCAAACAAAATCAAGCTGCAAATTTCATATAATTGATTCCAATAATAAAAGTAGAATCCAAACCGTGAAAATAAGAGAATAAGAATCAAACAGGTCCAAAAAATTTTAACATTTAGGTGAAATAATTACTCTGAATGTTTTTAAAAAGAAGTAAAAACCAAAACAAAAAAAATGAAAGTGGCTTTCAACAAAATAAAAAATTCTTATTCACACCTCAGAAACGGTCGACCTTAAATAAAGTTACTAGTAAACAAGTTTTTAGTAAATTCAAGTTACTAGTAAACATTTAATTATATGAAAGCCCATTTATATTAAGTATTAATATCTTTAGTCTATTTTTGCCCCGTGAGACGTAAACAAACTTTTGTGAAACAAATTTTTATTATGTGTTACAAAAATGAGTGATACTAATTATAAGCAACGTTCTGCAATCAAGTTTTACATTAAACTCGATGAGAATACTACTAAAACTTTTTCAAAATCGAAAAGGGCGTATGGAGATGACGCTCTGTCACGAGCCTCAGTTTTTAGATGGTTTAATGCATTTTCAGATGGTCGAGAATCAATTGCAGACGATCTACGCTCTGGAAGATCATTAACGTCAAAAAGTGACGATAATGTACAGCGAAACAGAGACTTGATATGGTACGACCGGCGATTAACTGTCAGAATGACTGCAGAACAATTGAATTTGAAGCATACCATAGTCCGTCAAATTTTGACAAATGAATTGGAGTGAAAAATTTTTGTGCAAAATTGGTCCCAAAAAACCTCACAGTTGAACAGAAAAACAACAGGGTGGCAGTGTGCCGTGATCTTTTAGAGCGAATTGAAACTGATCCTGATTTTCTAAAAAAAAATGTTAATACTGGTGATGAATCTTGGATATCTGAGTATGACCCTGAAACAAAATGCCACAGCAAGGAATGGCACACTTGAAACTCACCACGTCCCAAAAAAGCAAAAATGAGCAGATCAAAAATCAAAACCATGCTAATTTGTTTCTTTGATAATAATGGCATTATCGATAAGGAGTTTTTGCCTACAGGACACACTGTAAATCAATATGTTTACCAAGAAATTCTTGAAAGACTGCAGAATAGAGTTGCTTGCATGAGACCAGCCATCAAAGACAACTGGATGCTGCATCATGACAATGCACCTTGTCACACTGCCCTCTCAATTAATGAGTTTTTGGCAAAAAAAAAACATTCCTCAACCACCTTATTCACCTGACTTGAATCCCTGCAACCTTTTCCTCCTACTGACTTTAAAAAAACATCTCAAAGGACTGCATTTTGGAACAGTAGAAAACAAAAAAAAAATGTAACCGACCATCTAAAGGATATTCCAGTTTCTGAGTTCCAACAAACCTATGAAGAGTGGGAAAACCGTTTGAAGTGTTGCATGGCTTCCCAAGAGAACTATTTCAAAGATGATAGAGTCCATGTATAATTGGATTGTAAATATAAAGATTTTCTGAACCAGTCTTATTACTTTATTTATAGACCTCATATATCTATCGATCTGACACCTAAAATACATCAGAAAAATACTGAAAGACATTTTCTGAAATGATCCAAGATAGTGATCACAAATGTCCCAGACTAAATTACAGTTATACATTTCACAAGGTTTTCTAACAGTGACGAGTTGAAATATGGCAAAATAGGATTTTTCTTAGTAAATAATTAGATTTTTTTTATTTACCCTCAACTGATTAATTGGTTTCATCATGAATATTTATTTTATGAGTATTATATTATATTTGGATAGTTAATAAGAAATAATATGCTAACGACTGCAAACAGCCTGTTCTTCAACTCTACTATTGCTTGTGTGAAGTGTTCTAAAATAACTTTAAAAAAAAGAAGTTTTTAACCGTAACAGACTATGTAAAATCCAAATTAATGGGTATCTATAAATCTATACTATTAAATAAAGAGAAAGAGGGTTTTTGTTTGTTTGGGATAAACAAAAAACTACTTGATCAATCGCAACCAAATCTTTAGCCATGTTTCTTGGCATAAATGAGAAGGTTTTTATGTTATAATACATTTCATCTCGAAAGATCTCAAAAATGAAATATATATATGTACATAGTAGTGGAGATTTGCCGGTTGAAGCACAACTTTAATGAATTGAATTAATGAACTGTGAACTGTGCGTTTCTATCACTGCGTGAGCTGGGTTTGAACTGAATGATTCAAATTAATCGGATTTATGTTTTTATAAAAATAATAGAATTAAATTTACGTTAAATAAAATAAAATAATATTTTATTTTAAAAGTTTAAATAATTTCTGTTTAACAATGGGCTTTCTGTGGGAACTGCGTGTGAGACTAGAGTGATGAGGTATGTGAGCATCTTGTGAGAGGCCACCATTAACTGATAACAAACGGAGTGCCCCTGCGCACTATTTTGAGAGGTGCAATGGGGTGCTATTATAATATCTCTCCACACAATTTTATAATTTTCAAAATTCAAACTGGGTATTAGTAAGTAGGTTGAAGGCTAACTTCTGCATTCAACAGGTACAATCTCGATCTAACACATCATGAATTTTTCATCACCTATTGTGTGTGTACCCACATTAGTTACTATTATTCTATCTTTTGTAATTTAGTTTCTTTTTCAGGTTTCTTCTATACAGCCTGAACACTACAATTATTATTTATCAGTATTATTCTCACAACCATGAAGATAATGTACACTGCAGGGTCCAGGGAATGGAGCTCTTTGGGTAGATGGGAATGGCGATTGAAGCAAGCTTTGCTGACATAGGGTAGGCCTCATAGCCCCAGGAAGGCCGAGGAGCCCCTGAGTTGGCACCAGGATTTGCCTGGGCTGAAGGGTCCCAGGCTGAAGGGTTCCTGAAATGGCTCAAGGGTCCCAGGCTCTGGCTAAATGGCTAGTTACTTTATACTTTACATACACATATAATTAAATATAAACTGTTTTTTCTTTTAATATGGACTAATTTTAAATTCCCTGATTTTCTTTTTTAGTTGGATCGACTTATTTTTCCCCAGATTATAACTTCAAAAAGCTTTTTACTGTTCAGATATTGTCTATTAAAGATTATGTTTATTAACAGAAATAAAGGAAGAAGTAAAAGCAATATCTCTTATCAGTATTCTTCATGCCTGATTTAGTTAAAATGAATGAATGTCAACTGCAGACCACAGTTATTTCAGCTGGAACTTGTCATTTGTACATTTGAAAAACCTATTCACTAAAAAATGTCTAAACAAACAAAGAATAAACAAAACAACCTAGGAAAATGACTCGGAATTTCCTAGGTAACATCCTAGGAAAATGGACTGTGCTAGCTTTCTCTTCCTTCATCGATTGTGAATTTAAATTAATTCTTTATTATTTAATTATTTATTATTTCTTTTTTTAGTAAAAGAAGTGCAAAATTTTAAGACTAAATAATTTTACGACCCACTTAATCAATTTTACCTGTTACAGATGAAATTGTTTAAGTGAATCTGAACAAATGAAAGTGAAAATGTTTGTCGATTCATCTGAACAAATAAATTTCAATTCTGTTCATAATAAGAGGCTTAATTTTAATTTAATAAAACATAATTCAATAAAACATATATCTATGAGGCTATTAATGATAAGAAGTTAAAAGACTGTCGTTTTGGATTTTCCAAGTTAATTATTGAGAATTACTGAGTACACATATTAAATTATTCCAATTATTCTTAAGATATAAATTTTTATTGAAAAAAAAAACCAAATGTTAGATGGAGGGAAAATTAAGTGATTTGGATTGTTTTTCCACATGAACTTTTTTTTAAATTTTGATGTCCTGAATCAGCCCCTTAAATTTTTAGACACCTTCCACAACACTCTTCATAAAAGAATATCTGTTTATACGTGAAATAAAAGTAAGATAAATTTATGAAGATGCTAAATATATTAAATAAATACAGAATATCAATTTAGAAGATAGAAATGCAAATAATTAAGCACAAATTTTTGTACACCTCAAACAATGATAAACATAATTCAGAGTTTATTAACTAAAGCGTAGCATTAATTACAACCATTTTGGTTTTATTACTTTTGTGAAAGAAAATCTTACAACTTTGTTGAAAATAAATTGATGGAAAGATATTTAAAAAGGCCAGTAATTTGTTAAAGATGGAAACTGAAGCGTAATAAGACATTACAATTATTCACTTTTAATGATAATTATGATTATATTGTTTGTAATATATATGCACAAATGTTTCATAACTAAGACTTAAAATTGTTATTTTGTCATATCCTAAACTACTAATAGGAAGATGTTGATGAATTATTTTAAATATAGTTTAATAGAATATAATTAATTAACTATGGTTTAGTGCAAATATTATATTTTTCTTGCTCTTGACAACATAAGGGCTACATAATGTTTATTAATAAACATTATATTATAGTAAGACTGTGTGCTGCCATATTTTTGTTTTTTTCGTGGTTGTTCTAGGACTAAGTAATATGAGTAACATTGGTTGTATAGTGGTGATTTGCGATAATATCCCTCTGAAATAGTTAATTTTATTAGCTGATGTAAATAATGAAAATTAAAGAAAATGTAAGACATCCTTAACTAAAATAATATGAAAAGTTCAATAACATTATTTAGAATGGTTAAAAAAATTTAGATAATGAAAAAGTTAGATTAAATGTGACTGATATTTAATTGGCTTAAAATAAATTAGTTTACTTTATTTTTGAAATAGGCTTACAGTTATACATTTAATGCTGTAAAATGATAAAGACAATTAGGCTAATAAATATGTGAGATTTTACAGACTATAATAAACTGGTTAACTAATAAACAGCTTGTTTGGGATATTAAGCACTGAAAGATAAGATCTGATTCAAAAGATAAAAATAAATAATCTAAAATGAATCAAATACAATAAATATGATTTTAAAACATAGCTTTATCAATGTAACTGAAGAAATTAACCATATTTCTTCATGAAATCAGAAAAAGCTATTAAGTAAAAATACTTTATATCTAAATGTTTGTGAAACATTATAAAAGGCTCTTAATACAAGTATTTATTTACTTTTCTTTTATTTATTTTATTGAAGGAAATAAATAAAGGCCAAAAAGCAAATGAATTCAGTGTGAATATGAAAAATTCCATAAAAAAACAATAAAACACTAATCATCGGTTTGGTTAAGGAAGCCAAGGTTACCAACGTATTATCTTTTTCTTCGTCTTACAAGAAATTTAATGAAGATAAGAGACCGTGGAGAAAACTGAATAATGAATTAAGAAGAGCAACACAAAAAACAAAGAAGAAATGGCTTTATGAGACCATTCACATGAAGAAAATTAAGAAAATCAGGATGGTATAAACTAATGTACAAAAAGGTAAAAACATGGGATAAGTGGAGAAAAGGTACAGACACTAAAGACAACACTCTTAATAAATATATACACAAAAACAGAACAATGTCCACAATGAATACACATTCAAATCCGACATGCTGTTTGACCACATTCTAAAGAGATGTTTGCTTAATATAAAAAAAATTGCCAATAATAACATCAATTGAATCCAGGATGAAACAATGGCAGTACCAGTCATTGAACATGACCACAGGAGCAATTAAAAATATGTCAAAATTTTAAATCTCATCAAATTCTGTTCAAAAGTTTATGTTTGAAAAAAGTTATCACTGTTAACTTTGATACATTAACAAGATATATAAAACTAAATAATATTTTCTGCAACTTTAACATTATATTCCTTTTAATTTTTTAATGTATGTTTTAAAAAAGTGAAAAAAATGTTAGTAAAATATTTGATACTGAACAACAAAGGTAATTTACCGTTCTAAAATAAATAGCTACTTAATCACCAAATGGAAACACAGGTAAAAGATTCTCTTATTAACAAAAACATAACTTTTATAAAACAAAAAACAGAAGTTCAATAAAATACTCATATTTAAAAGAAATAATAATTTGCAATTATATCATTTAAATAGAGAAAAAATAGTCTTCTAATTTAAAAAAAAAAAAAAAAAAATTAGTCTTCAAAAGAATCAGCAACCCCCTCTTCAATTTTATTGGTACTTAAAAGTACGCATTTTATTTTATATTTTTATAAAGTAATCTATATATATAAATTTTATACAGTTTAAACTTAAATTACAAGAATAAAAACATATTTGGAAAAGCTAAAAATGATAATTTTTAAAGCTTTATAAGTGTGTAAATGTCAAAACGTTTAGTTTTTCAATTTTCACAATTCTGCTAATAAATTAACCTTCACGTAATTAACATTAGCCTACGTCCAAATAACATTATTTAATCGTGTATTTTTTTTCTTAATAAAAAATATTATTATTAGAAGTACTTACATAGTGTATATGTAGAAGTCTTCCTAAACTGTTGATTCATATAGAAGAACACTACTTAACACAGCGAATGCGCTAGAGCATTTGATTAATTTTAACTACGGCTCTGTATTTAAAATGTAATTTATTGAATATGACAACGTTAATCATTAATAACACTGATACTAGATTAATAACTTATCAAAAACTTCTACGTATTAGATAAGTTAAAATATAAGTTTTATTTTTGGTTGTTACACCGATAATGGAAGCAATTAATAAACATATATAATTTTTCTTCAATGTAACAATACATATTTTGACACAAGCAGTTGCTCCGACAGATTGCAGCAAGAACCAATTGGTATGGGACGAAAGCAGAATCAGCTTCCAAATAATAATATACAATCAGCAACTACGCAATATACGCTTTTAATGTAAATATTACTTTACTACTACGTCACTAACATTACGTCACTACTATCAACAAAGTTACCGTACTATTTACATTTTTTCTTCATTGTTTAAAGATATCTTTTTATATTATTAATGTTGAATCAATTAGTTTCAATTTTTGAGTTAATAGTTTTTTACATTCTATACTTTTAAACTATTTTCGATATATTTATTTAAATAGAATTTTTTTAAATTTAATTAAGTCTTTTACGAAAAAAATAAAAATTTCTAATTGATAATTAGATTTGGTTTGCTTTAATCCTTATTATTTTCAATCAAAATTG